>NW_025110290.1:0-149796 GCF_011392965.1 Frieseomelitta varia | reverse complement strand
GCTTTGATGAAGAAGTTGCCTGAGGTTATTTCTATTAATATTTGATTTGAAAATCAGTTGTTTGATTTTGTTTGTTTGAGTCAATTGTTAGAGTGTTCATAATATCTTTTTTAACAAATTCAAGTCTTGTTCATTATCTTTATTCTCTTGCAATTTCAATAATTTCTAGAAGAGTAGAGTCATTACAATTTGAAATAAAATGGTGCAATGGTCCGTTAGATACAAATTACATAAACTAATTATTTTTTTAGTTCAGGATTTTCAGGTTTAACCCCTTCCGTGTTCATTGTCAGGATCTCACTCACGTGCTCAGGTGCTACTTGGGTGGGTGAAAGACATTGGGCACGATGACCATAGTTTGTAATTTTATAAAAAATTTTTCAGCGACTGACAGTGTGTTAGCGTATCGTGCACGACGTATTTTCCGCATATGTGTGTGTGGTTAGGATGTGGAATTGCGTCGTCTCTATTGTTTCATTCACTATAAGTTGAAATATTAAAAACATTTATGCACTGATTTGAAGTATAAATTTATTATGTAATAATACTCATTAAATACACTATAATTATGTTATTAATTATACGATCAGTTATAATAATGATTCCAAGTTAATTTGCACGTGTAATTTCTATAGAAATTATGTACATGAGTTATTGATATTAGCTGTAAATATAAAGCTGTTTTAATCACGTTTTACGCAATGGTCGCTAGCTATTGTCAGTCGATTTCAGGAAAATGGTACGTAAATTAGAGCGTGAAAGATGTGTTAAGCTCGGGTGTCGGAGGCGTCCCGGGATGTCCTCTCTAGTTTAGGTCTCTGCGCCCGAGTGGTATGCGTGAGAACCGTAGAGTGAGTGTGTTGGTGTGTCTGTTTTGCCATTTTTTAAATATAGGGACCCTGTATAGGATAGGTAGCATACTTTCTGGTGTGAATGTGTTCAATTGTAAGTAGGTAGGGCCGGGCAGGTTGGCACAGTCTCTGGTCGCGTGTCCCCTTTTCGCGTGTCCAACCTGTTTCAGGAAATTTAATTTGAAAAATCGACAGTGAAATTGGTATGCCACTTGCCTCTGGTTTTACTCTTCGATTTTTCGAATTTAGTATCGCGGTCGCGGTCGTGGATAGGTCGCGAGTAGGTCCCGAAACGAACGTTTATTTAGGTATTGCTCGAGCACGCACGTGCGAACGAACAACGATCACTGTGATCGATGTTCGTCCATGTGTATTGAGGTCAGCTTTCGCGTTTATAAAAAATATAAATTATTTTTTAGATTGCGATTAGAAAGACTCGAGCTAGACGTAAGTTTCAGCGGGCATTGCGCTCGAAGAAAAGAAGAGGCCCGGCAAACTGCCACGAAGAGGGTCACAACAAATGGCTTCTCATCCTCTGGATCATTTAAATGATTCCAGAGCATGGGAAGTCATTCTCGTTACTACTTTGTCACTATGCTCTTTTAGTATTTGTAGTTATATTTTTCTTTTTTCTTCTTTATCATCGTTCATCATCGTTTTGGGCAAATCGGGAGTTTCGTGTTAGTGTTGCGAAAGATCGATTACGGGTTGAATTAGAGTAGTTGCTAATAGAAAAAACGAAAATAATTTCGTGTCTGTTTATTAGTATAGCGAGACATTGATTACGGTTTAAATTGCGAAGAAATGATAATCGTGTTTGCTTTGTAGAGCGAATTATGATACCGCGATTGTCTTTTACAGTTTCATACATTGTAAAATTTTCTTGCTTTTTCTTGTTTCAAATTAGATTATAGAGTCATCGCTCTTAACTTATTTTAGAATGTTATTTGAGGTGCTAGCTTTTTTATTGTTAATAATTATTTTCATGGAATTTAGTTTTAGAGGTAGTGTTGCGACATTATTTTATCGCGATTTCCAATTATTTTTCTTCTTGTTAGTGTTGCGATAATGAGTGATCGCGTTTTTTTTCTGAATTAGCGTTGCGTTTATGAAATGGCCAAATTCTTTCACTCATTCGTGGAAGACTGTTCCTGTTCCTGGATCACCTGATGTACTTGATACTCAGTGCAGGCTCTGCACATAGGTGGTCGTTCATCAGCAACCTTCAGTATGGTTCTGCTGAACGCGTCGCAGTTAGTATTGCGTATTTGTAAATACGAGTGCACAGATTAATAGCGTTGCGTACCTACTTTCGGGAGTTTTAAATATTACGAAGCACTCTTCGCGTTTGATTTTGATAATTTTCTATTTCATAATTAATTTTAGTATTTTGATAATTTTCTATTTCATAATTAATTTTAGTATTTTGATAGTTTTCTATTTCATAATTAATTTTAGTATTTTGATAATTTTCTATTTCATAATTAATGTTATTATTTATAACAGCTGAATTATTTTATTTTTATAAGTAAAATGATTCACTTGTTATAAATAAATTATGAAATATTGCTTGGAAATATAATGAAATAAATTATTGGTTGAATAAATAAGTTGTTAAAATTGTTAAATTTATGCAATAATGTGCATAACTATCATGGAAATGCATTATTTGGTCTCGTGGTTATATTTTTGATACTGTTTTATTCGTCAAGAAAAAAATTTCATTTCTTTGAATTTATATGTTAACATAAATAAAAAACTAATATAATTCATATAAAATTATGATATTAATAATATATTATATCGCAATCAATTTTTTCTACTATTTTCAAACAAATGTATGTAATTAATGAATTGTAAATTTTTCCTTTCAGTTTTCGTCGATCATTGTTTCAAGTAATTCTATCCTTTATTAATGTTTGATCACGTTTAATTAAATAAATAAATCTCGGTATAGAATTGATAAACATTTTCTATACCTTTTGATTTTAATTCCTGTCACTAGTAGTGCTACTGTACAAAACTTGCCTAAATCGATACGGCAGGATGTAACATGAAAATGATAAAGAAATTGTACAGCCTCCCAAACGTGTGATAAAAATGTTTATTTTCGTGTCTTTCCTATATCTGGTTTGTATGGTTAGTCGCGAGACTGTATAGTTGTCGTCTCTATAATTAGATTGCATGTTAAATCTATCCATGCAACTCATTTGTGGAATCATTGATTAATTTGGTATATGAATTTCAACAAGAAATCAGCACAATATTGACTCCCTCTGTAATTTCATAGATGTCGCCATGCTATCGAATAAGAATACAGCTTATTTTTTTTACAAATTTTTATTATTTGTGAAACATGTATGAATTATTATTTTACATGCGATTAGAGGGAAATTATATTTTACGATGAAACACCAATTTTTATTTCGATAAAAAAAAATACTTGTCGTATCTCGAAGCAGAAGAATCATGTTAAATATGACAAAAAAATAACGTCGAGTGAATAAAACAAAAAATAATTCAATATAAAATCATAACCACGTTAAGGATGTTCGGGCGTTCGTTAAAAATTTAGGCCGCGGACGTATTTTTATATCGCTCTGTCTAAATTCAAGCTGTGCGATAATTAATAAACTTTTAATTATTTTTTCGCGTCAAAAGACTTTCTATATCGGATGCCATTATCGTCAGAAGAAAAATTTCACAATACATCGAAGCCCATAATTCGTTTTTTAAATGAGAATTATCGAGTGCAGTTCAACGCGTCCTCTGAAAAATCCAAGGGCATCATTAGACGTAATTGTTGGCCTTAATGAAACAAAGTCTTGCCGCATCGTTAATATAGGGAAAGCAGAAAGCAGTTTACTGTCATGACTCTTTATTTCCACGCAACTTGCTTCGGTACTTCATCAAGTAACTAGAACGAAATTATTGTTCCGTCTTAAATTAATATTCAGTACTTAGATCGCAAAATTGTAACTAGTAACTTGTTCCGGTGAAAATAATTTCAAAAAATAATATTTTCGTATATTTTTGCGAGGAAAGCAGACGCAACTGAAAAACGTGATTTTCGTGTTAACGAGAATTATAAGAGAATGTCGCTGAGATAATTTTCATTGATCTTCATAATTTAGACGGTAGGAAGAAATTATGTTATTTTCCCCCTGACTCGTGTGACTCTGTAAATGCCTCTTACTGTAAATTTTATCTTAACTCTCATTGTGAATGTGAACAAATGTATTATAATTATATGAAGAAAGAGAGGTGCTTTACTTTGAATTGCGTTGTTTCTTTAATTAGTAAAATAATATTTAATTTAATCGAAAGTTTCTCGCTCCTTCTAAAAAAAGAAAACCATACATTTTCTTTGGCTTGTGTCACTTTCTTCGCAGCATGCCTGTATTCAGATAGAGATGAATAATAAGATAACAATGCGGTATCGTTTTGTTCAGAAATTTTATTTGTTACATACACTAGCCGACTACTATGCATGCGTTGGGGCATTCGGATACAGGGAATTCGCTTGAGATCCGAAACGCGTTGTTAGGTGTGTCTCACAAACAACTTGCAGTGTTTCCTTTGTTACTTCGTTTTTCATCCTTGCCTCAGTGGAGCTATGTGGTTACCCCCATCCCGTAATTGTTTTGTTTAAATTATAGTGCATTACGTTATGTGTTATAGTCCGGTGGATCTAAGACGAACGAAACCCTCTGCCATCATTGAGATGTCTCTTGCCTCTGTGTAAATCGGGGATTTACTCTCACGCTCACGGGAAAGAACGAAATGTGCAAAAGTGACGCGATCGGGGGAAGTAATTGCTTGAAAACATGGGGGTGACGATCACGAGAACGATGGTGAACACAAAACTCGCAAAGAGACTCGTCCGACTTAGGGTGCCTCGTAACCACATATATTCGCATTTATATTCTTTTTATGTATATTTATATATATATATATATATATATTTTGTATTTATATATATTTATATACAGTGGGCAGGGGTAAGGTAACGGTGGCAGCGCGGCGCAAAAATTGGCCTCAAAGAGTGAAAGAATAAAAATACTTTTGCGGAAACGTTTACTTTTGCCGAGATTTGTTTTTTTTTTTTTGTTTTGTTAACAACAAGATGCAAAACGAGAGGAATGATTAAATATCTTGCCGAAAAGCTCTGTTCTCTTTTTACGTTTTTAATAATTTTCTCTTTAATCTAATTCAATTTGATTCTTTAATTATGCGAGTAATAAATTCCTTCCTTCGTGGAAAAGTTCATTTCTAATAGTCGTGTCGTTCTGGAATTTCACAATCGTTGCAAAGATGTACAAAGATTTGAAATTCCTCTCGTTGACGTATAGATTGCATCCTGCGATCCATTCGAATCGGTTTTGACCCTTCTCGGCCGTCTGTCATCATTACCTTGACAATTACCTCACGTAGTTGTATCCGTAAATAAAGTATAATGTCTTACCAAGCTAGAACTTATACCGATATATTGCACATTTGACAACAGTTACGTCTTTTTTTTAAGTACTTGAGTATAGGAAGTGTTTTCTAATAAACATTTTCCATCGCACTCTCTCTCTCTCTCTGCCTTTCTCTCTCTCTGCCTTTCTCTCTCTCTGCTTTTCTCTCTCTCTCTCTCTCTCTCTCTCACGCACGCACATACACAGAGCGTTATCCGGAGAATCTCTTTCTCTCTCTCTCTCTTTCTCTCTAACATACATCTAACTCTCATCACGTACGCTTTTATGATCAATTAATCCGCAGTTGTGGCATCTGTCGCGAGTTTTCGCGCGATTTTCCAACTTCTCGCGAACTGGAAAGAATATCGCTTCGATGCAACGTCACAGAAGGCGTGTTCGAGGTCGAAGTTCGATGTGTCTGGTGATTTTTATTATTCGTAAACTCGTCTCACTTGTCACGATAATTTATTTAGCTTGTTGTTCGTTGCAAATCGTTCGGTGATTCCCTAAAGGCGAAATGTTCGTTTCAAGATATACGCAGGCATACTCTTACGTGCTCACTTTCTCGCTTTCTTCCTCTTTCTCTCTCTCTCTCTCTCTTTCTCTCTCACACTCTCTCTGTCTCACTGTCGCGATGCATCACACACACGCGCTTCGCCATACATATGTATATTATTTATACTCGCACTATTTAAAGCGGCTATAACTCTTAATTAGTTGTTCGCCTCCCACTTGGCGTCGATTCGTCTGCGACTCGCTCGCGCAGACAGCTATCTGCAACAAGTTGCCCGTCGAGTCCCGACGATGATTTCTTTCACTCTCGATCATCGACACGAGAGGCAGAGTTTCGAGGCGTGCCCCCTCCGAGGAACGCAGCGAATCGCGAGAACGAGTCGTTGTCGACGTTGGAAGCGAGCTTTGTCACACCGCGATCGATGATTCGTCATTGTACTTGGCCGTCCATAGGCCACCGTTTCGTTGAATGAGGACCGACTCGAAGTAATTCTCGTTGTTCGTCCCCTTCGTGATCGACAGTTCCTCTTATTGTCGATTCGTTCGAAGGTGATACGCGAAACACGAGAATTGCGTAGGCTCTGCGCGACATCGATCAGCGCTTCGATGTGTATGCGTGTGAATTTGTGTGCTTGTGTGTACGTGTGTGATTTAGCTCGATCGTGTGACGATCGTTCGAACGTAAACGATTTATATTCGTTGTGTGTATAAATGTGTGTGGTATGCTTCGTCTATACAGTCCTTGGTACAGGTATCTTTATAAACGTTTACCCTGATTCGTCGAAATTAGACTCGGTACTTTGATGTCGCAAGTGTTGTTGCGACCTAAAGAAGAGACGAATAATTTTTTGGTGTCGAGCGATTAGCGATTAGTTCTCGCTTAAGACAATCTCTTCGAAAAGCATCCATCTTTTGAAACTCAATCGCGTGGATGATGATGATTCGGGAAATTTCTGGCTGGAAACGCAGCGTTTAAAGTTCGAACGTGTAGCTGTTCTCGAAGTATTGAACGTCTTCTAGTTTCGATGATTCGTGAAAGGAATGTCGAAACGTTGATTAAACAGAGGCGTGGAGCGTGCTCGACGGCGGTCCTGCAGGGTACGAGGTGCTGGTGGGCGCAGCCGTGGGTTGTAGACTTAACTGCAGCTGGTGCTGCTGCGCTTTCGCCCTCAAGCAGGCGATACTCTCGTTCCTTAGCTGCTCCGTATCCTGAACGATTCCTAATAAACAGAATTTTCACGATGTTAATCTCAGTTTTCGTGGGAATCCTTTAAACGGTCGTTGTTCTCCCTTTTTTTAAAATTTCTATTCTCCCTTCTACGAGCAATGAATTAGAAACTTGGAATTGAGTCCCCGCTATTTTCCGTACCGTCGTTCGTCCGGAATCAGTATCGCCGTAGATGCACAGAATCGTGAGGAATTGAAAGGAATTATTACCTGACGACGAAGAAGGCCCCATGCCATCCTGACTTTCTTGTCCGCTCTCGGAGCTGGTCGGTCCACCTTGATGATGATTATGATGGGGGCTGCTTCCGCTTCCATTGTGATCATTTCCGCTGTCCTCGCCGCCGGACTTGAGGTGTTCCGCTGCTTCGATTGACTTCCGGTGCATCCCTGCGGGGCCACAGTCAATCAGTTCTTGATTATTTTCGATATCTTGACTAAAGCTGCTCGTCTTAGATGATTGAGCTGACAGAGGCGAACAGAAAAACAAAGTCGAGACTTGTATATTTTCTGCCAAGGCGAGGCATAGAGTTTTCATTAAGCATTGCTTGCGCCTTCAACAATATCAATTTTTAACGAGACAAGTAACCGCCGAGTCGACGGACAGGTTATTCACTAGCGCGTATTCACCTGTACTTTCCTTTCTTAATAGCAAGATTTCTGAATCATCTACGAAGTTAGCAAAACTTAATGCTTTCGTTCGTTCTAACACTCTGGCCGAAAAAGTTTTGATGACTCTTACCTAGCAACCATGGCGCCACCGATTCGTTCTCCTTGGCACTTTTCAGTATAGTCTCTGGGAGAGGCAAAGAGTGTCGCACCATTGCTCCGTACAGGCCGTACTCCGCCATTATGGTACTTCTGCCCCAACACTTCTCGGTTTTACGCCATTTTGCTCTCCGATTTTGGAACCAGACCTGAAACAACAAATTCATTACGTTCATTTCGCTTGTAGTCTCGGACGCAAGTTGCACCAAGTGGCAATTTCTCAAACGACGAAAAAGGAACGAACGCGGGGAAAACATGACTAATCGCGGAAGTCACATCAAGTGGAAAACTACTTACTAGCAGTCCGTTACGAGTCTAGAACTACCGACAGAACTTCGCCGACAATATATTTGTACCCACTTGCCCATTTAATGATCATTGTCTACTAATTGGGATACTATGAGCGCGACGTGCGATCAGTTTCATGCGTGCGGTTCCACGATAGTCCGTAGTTAACTATTCCGCTTAAACGATCAACTTGGAGTTCGTTATCCTGTTTTTCGCGGCTCGGCGTCCTGTTAGACTACTTGTTAACGATTCTGATCATCGGACCACCTAGGGAGGAGTCGCGTGTCGTTTCCTCCGGTCACGCTCGCATCCCCGGACACGAGTTTCAACTTTAACGAGCTCGATTTCCAAGTTTCGCATACTAACCCCTCTCTGAACTAATTATAAGTAGAGTAATCGTGAGAAATTAGTAATTGTGATGTGCGCAGACTTGATGTTCACTTTTTGTATAAAATACCGCCCGTTCGTGTTTGCCATAATTTAAACGCTGAATTTTTTTTTTTTTTTTTGGTTCGGTTGTTCTTTGATAACGATTTTACGATTGCAACTTGAGAGAGTGTTTTACACCCTCTCAATATTGAACGTGTGGAAAATGATATTCCTATGCGATGGTGGATGGCTATTTAGGTAACCACATATTTGCCCGATTTTTTCATTATATTTACCAACGTTCAAGTTGAATGAAAAAGTTATGGGATTTCGTTTTCTTTTTTTTTTTTATTTAACTCCTGTGTCAATTTAGGGTATTTTCCTTAGGCAAGGTTATATCATTTTATAGCATGTAGATTTAATTTTCATTTGAAGCTTCATTTTCAAGAAAATAAACTTCGAATTTTTGTTTCATTAAAATTGCCTTGGTACATATGTACTTGATAAATTTTCTTATTTGATCTTCTCGAAAACAAAGTCTCAAATCAAAAGAATTTATTCCATGTCTTTTTTCTTATTCTTTTACAAGTCGTGTGCTCACTTTTACATATTATTCGTCTGTATAGGCATCTAATAATATGTAACAGTTTTGAATTTGTGATCGGAGACAACACAGAAAGGAAGCTGTATAGTTGATCGTTAGACAAAAATAAAGAAAATAAGATTGATACGAAATCGATCATGTATACATGAAAGTAGGATTAATATGATGTAACAGAAATTGATTTGATTTTTAGTTAATAGAAGAATTTGCCAATTTAGTTATTTATCTTTTCGTTGTTAATTTTTTATCATTCTACCAATTCGACACAAAGTGATTAAGTTGAAGAAATGATGGATATATGCTGCCGTGTTATATCTACAATTTTTTCGCTTAAATCGCAAATTATTAATGCCAAGTAGTATAAAAATAGCTTATGTATATTATGCGAAAATCTGACTGAGTATATTTCGAATTTATTAATATATCCGATATATTTGTTAATATATCGGATATATTATAATATTTAGTAATATTAATATTATATATAATATATATAATATGTAATATTATTAAAAATTAATATTAAGTTTAAATATTATAATATATATTATATTATAATATTTAATTATATCCTACAATTTAAGTATACGAAATCGACGTCCTATTGTTAAATACTATCTTTTAAATTTCGAACAATTTTTCGCGTTATTGAAACTACCCCTGAAATGACGGTGAAAAACTCAGTTACGAAGCTTCGTGTACAAGCTATTTTCTACATAAAGTTACCACGTAAAATCCATCAACGACATTCTTCCCGTAGTCGCGATTGCGTATACGCGATCGTTGGAGGATGTTATTTAAAAAGGCCTGAACACGCATCATTTGCGAAACGTGTGTACGAGGCAGACGCACGTGGGGGTGGCCTAGGCCGGAGGCCAGGGCGTGTACCAATTTGTAGCAACAATGCTAAAGTCACCAGCAGAATTGGAACGTAATTCGAATGAATGGGAACGCGTTGCCCTGTCAATTTGTGCTGCCACCCTGAAATTATCTTCCGCCTAGGTTTGAACAAGCTAGCCGGCCTTTTTCCCGCGGCCCACCTCACGCCCCACAGGCGTGAAAAATACTCATGCAAATGTTGACCCGCTCTCTCAGATAAAATGCGCTTTTGTTTCATCGATAAGGAAAAACGGGGACGGGTTGGCCCTTTTAAAATCCGTAATCCGTCGACGAGTCTCGCTTTTCCAAAGGGCTCGCGTTAATTCTACGGTAGAAAGGCTCATCTCTGACATCGTCGGTGACGTTTCCTTTCTTTCTTTCTCATTTCTCTTTTCATTCTTCTCTTTCCTTTTTTTAATTCCATCCCCTTGAAATCTTTGACATCGTCGATCGGTTGGTTTGAAACCGTTTCGCGATTCAAAGCCGAGAACTGCGTAATCGAACGTAATAGTCCATCATTCCGGAAAGATGAAAGCGGAAAAGCAGATGGGAGAGTAGGATGTGGAGAAATGAAAGGGATTAAGGCTACGTCGCGGAAATGGTAATGGTCGCGCGAAACGAGAGAATCCTGTAGGAAATCGCTCATTGATCGAAGAGTGGGAGAGGAGAGAGGGAGAGTACAGCCGTGTTCTATCCACTGACGCGTAAATGACTGTACCGATCATAAAGCTGTTATTCGATTTCTAAGTGACTTTACGACGGCGATTGCATCCAATGAAGATAACCGGCCCCGTCCTCGCGACCAACGAATCGGATTTAAACGTTCCTCGAGCACAACCGGTTCATTGAAGTACCCTATCCTCTTCTTCGACTTCTATTTCAGAACAAACACTTACCGTTCAGCATCTACTTCGCTTCTACCGTCCAGAATAAACCATCGAGAAGTTTGATTCGGAATAGGATTATCGGTGTTCAAAAGAGACGGACAATTCGAAAGAAATGGTAAAGCCGTTTGAGAAGCGACAGAAAGAGAGAGAGAGAGAATCGTAACCAAAGATCTTAAAAGCAGTAATACGTTGCCTCGAAGAAGAAAGCTCGTGAGACGAGGTGAAGAAGAATGTATGGAAGAACTTGACGACTGGAATTGGTGAAAGTTCCTCGGGTCGACGAACTCGGCCGAGACTCGTTCGGATATTCGGGAAATCGGAAATCGCGTGCCGAGATTATCCTTTCGGTATCCTGGAATAGCTTACAAGAGACAAAGACAGAGACATCGAAGTACGCTGACAGAATGGATATATATATATATATATATATATATACACATATATATATACATATATACAGGCGCAGAGGCAGCAAGAATGGTAGGGGTTGAGGGCTGCATTGCAGAAGCAGTGGTAGCAGGAACGGCAACGAGGAGGAAGAGGATCTTTTATGGTGGTATTGGACGACTCGAAGGAGCGAGAGCTTCAACGGTGGGCTTCTCGTCTTCCTTCTCTCCCACCCGCCACGTCCTTCCCATTCTCTGGCCCGCCACCCCCTTTATTGGCACACCCGGTATAATAAGGAGTGAGTTTGTATTTAGTCGGCCATGCGCAGTGCTGGCTGTTGGCGTATCATCGATCAGACCGGCGACTGACTATTGGACCAAAACAAGAGGATGAGAATGGGAATGGGAATAAAGAGAGAGGGATAGCTGATATATAAAGTGTGACGGGGAGAACCGAGGGAAAGCGGAAAGGGGCAAAGAGGGGGGCGGGAGGGGGAGAGGGAGAAGAGAAAGAGAGAGAGGGAGGGGGAGAGTGGCGAGCAAGGGAAGCACACGCAGCGAGCGATACCGAGATAAAGAGAAGGACATCGATAGGAAGATCGAGGGAAAGACTCGGAACGAATGCTACAGTGGCGTTCAAGTTAGGATGGGTTAGTGTGTTGGTACGGAGAATAGATACGAAGCGAAGCAAAGAGGGTGGATGGTCCGGGGAGGCTGCGCCCCGAAGATAGGAGAAGATAGGGACTCGCGGTAACTTGCTATAGATTACCAATACACCGGTGTAAGATACACGGTCGCGAAGTCAGGGATAGCCAACGATCGTACGAAAGCGCGGAAAGAGGAAGAGAGAACGGAGCAGAAGGAGGAGAACGGAAAGAGGTGTTCTGCAGGATGGTAGGGGAGTATCGACGAGGAGAAGGGAGGGAGAGATACCGAGATAGAGAGAACAAGTCGACGGCACCCACCTGCCTGCTTCTTGCTGCAACACTCGAGCTCGATGCCAGCACGATGTATTGAAACTGAAGCTGAAGAGTTGCCGTCAGGTACTAGCAGGACGAGGGTCCTCGAAGGTCTACCTAACCGAAAGCTTTTTGATTTTCGCCGTGAAGAGAGGCAGCCAGCCAGCCAGGAATACCACGTACGACAGAAAAACGGGCGGCGAGGCGAGGCAAGGCGAGGAGTGGCGTGGCAAGGCAAGGCAAGGCAAGGCAAGGAGAGTAGAGTAGGAAGCGGCAAAACAGGGAGACCAAGTTGCCAATAAAACGCGAGGAAACGAGACCGTTACTTTTATGTTAGCAACTTGGCCGATATTGTTTTTCGCAATTCGAGCATCCCTGCCCAATAGACGAGTTATACACCGCTATCTATCGGCGAATACCTACCACCTTCGAATCATCGCCACGATAACACCTATACACGCCGCACAAGCTGATACTGTCCCAAGGATAATTGGAGATCTCGTTACTCCCCACCGGTAACTACAATTTACGATCGACCGATAATGAGATATCGAGTTCTGGTTCTCCCTCTTTCGTCACGCCGCACTCTCACCATCCCACGCCATCTCCCGATCCTCTGTTCAATGGCCGTATCGTCAAAGCTCAAACCGATGCCGGGACATATTCGATACCCCTTACGTAGTTATTAAACGCTTTCTTCCTTGAGTCATCTTTCTTCCGTTTTCTCTTTGGCCACTCTCGTTCCTTTTATCTCCTCGATTGTGTTACACGTTACAGAAACGCGATCGTATTTCAATTTCGCGAAGGATCCTCGAGACGATCGCCTTTGTGATCCTTGTAGAGTGGTTTCGTTCAAAGAAAGACGCGTGCGAAATAGAACAAGAGAGACTTGGCGTCGTAAACCCGCGACAAATGGTAGAAAATATCGCTTATTACTTCTGATGCGAATGTTCTTACAGATCATTTGAAATGATATACGATAATCGACGGTGCGAATAATAGTTATCTGGATTCCCACAGGCTAACCTAGGGAGCTGGTAAGCGAATTAATCTCGTCCAATAAGAAACGCGTGCGGCGGACCTGCAAAGTTGCATTAACCCCCGAAAAACGCATCACTTGCTTGCGACATAATGCGCGAACAAGCATGTTCGACAGGGCTCGTTGGTCATCAGCCAGCAAATAGTTCGGTTAGCTGGGAGCATGGGGTTCGGGAATAGACCCCATGCTGCGAAGTGGCACGCGCCGGAACATCATTAGGTGGGACACTTGCTGGACGAAGGACCGCAAGAAGGGTCTGGAACCTTAGTCATGACTTGGCCCTGACAACCAGAAAGGATCTCGCAAGAGAGTGAATTGATATCGTCTAGATTACAGTTACGAGCAGTCCATAATTACGTAGAAAAGTTGATAATTTCAGGCGAGAGTTACAATTAGATCGTGAATTTCCCTGCAAATTAATATTTTTCAAAAGTTTAAATATTATAAAAATAGCATACAATTTGTATTTTCGGCAAACTGATTTACGTGCCAAATATTGTAAGCTTTGTAATTTAGATACTTTATGAATTATTGTTTAAATTTTAAAAAAATGTGTAAAAATCGGTAGTTTAATCGCAACAGAAACTGTCAAGTTTCGTGTACGAGGTGTTGCTCATAGATTGATTATGTCGCTCATAGATCGTGTTATCCTAAGTCAATTTTTTAGATTAATCCGATTTCCTTCGACACCGAGCGAGTTTAGTTAGTTATCCGAGAATCACCTGATTGGGGTGATCGATTCTGTGCAACAGGGAACCAAATCAAGCCGTTAGACTAACCGAATGTTATTATCCAGATCTTATTGGACTATATCTCTACGTGGTTTACATTAAATAGCTGTAGATCGTATTAACACAAACCGCAATCGGGTGATAGCCTCTGTATTCGGTCGCGCGAGGACCCTGCGACACACAGTATTCGGGAGGATTATTCAGGAGCGCCAAACGGGAGGATCTTTCTAGTGAAACGAGATGTCCTTGAGCATATATTAAGGATATCAGACGGACACGTTAAACAACAGCCAGGCACGTTAATTTTTCTCGAAAACTAATCTTCATTTCGATTCGAGAATCAGCGTGACGTGATTCCTACATTGATCAACGTGTCTTCAATATAAACAATCTTCTTCTTCTCAATTTACACACGCGTTTCCTCTCCCTCCGTCTTGCTTGAACAATTTTCAACAAGCAGACTCGAGGTTTCGATAGCGTTTCATCGGCGACGAGGGCGTGGCGAAACTTCGGCCCATGCTTCTAACATAATTCGGTTAGTCGAGATTTATATCCGCATCCAGCGGTATCCCCTTGTTCGCGTGCACCCCGCTTCAACCCCTGGCGCGCCCTCGGGATCGAGCGTTCGCCACCCGCCACCCACTCCCTGTAGATTTCGCCGTGGTGCAATGGGGTTTATTAGAATTTATAAGCGGTACCGTTGACAATCCCGCTACGCCCAAATTGCTAGATACTCCGCGAGTCCGATTTCGGCCGCGGAGAGAGACCCTTATTTATTTGCCAGCCGGCGCGAGCGCCACCGACCGTTCCGCGCCAGGGTTACTCGAGATGCGCGTTATTGGTCAATTTTTGGGGTGGAACGCGGCCAACCGGAATTCATCGCTTTGTTTGCCGCTGGTTTTACGAGCTTCGAGCCGGCCTCTTTCCTTTCCCGAGAATCATCCACCTAAGAAACTGTCCGATGCATACAGTCGTTCGCTAAATTATCGGCTGACGCGTGAACATCCTCGTGATTTGCGCGCCCTCGTCTCTCTGGGAGTTCGTGGATTTTTGTTTCCACCACGCTCGTCCACGTCTCGGACTCGATATTTTTCGACAGAGTAGCTCTTCATCGAATGCATTTTGCGTCACGACGCGTTTGAACCAAAAGAGGACAGATGCACGTTCGCCTCCACTTGGATCAAATTTATACTCATTTGTTACAATCAACACTCGTTTGATGTGGCAACGATACAAATCGAATTGGTTCGAAGCGAGAGTCGAATTTGTTCATTTGGTCTAAAACGTAGGTGCAATTCCTGTAGTCAAGTTCAGCTGTCGTTAATGATAGTATGTTTATGTTTATTTTGTTACATTTCTGTTTTGACAGTAAAAAATGATACTAAGAAAATTAGTGAGTTGTACACAATATCTTGCAATTCCAAATTTCATCACTTCACAAAATTGAGCAATTGAAATTAGACATCGAAGAAAAAACCATTGTTAAAACTGAATAGATTGTGAAGCATATAATATGAGGCCGATAGAAAGAACGTATCAAAAACATACCTATTTTCCCAATCTAGTTCTATTTTTTCAATTTAATTTTGAAGTCTTAAATATAGAGAAGTGAAATATATTTGTCCCAAAAAAATCGGCTTGCAGGTTTTAAGTTAGAGATTAGGATAAATTCTATGCATGGAAGAAGACAAGTATGAATACGAGAATACTGTTCTTGTCTTTCCTTGTCTTTCGTACGATACATTTTACGGGATTAAAATTAGGAATATTTCCTAAAATAATAGTTCTTCGACTTACATAGGTTACACAATATTTTTTTTTATGGAGAATGTCAAGTTTCACAGATCAACGAATAAAATAAAATAATATATCATTCCAACGCGACTTTCATATCTCGATAAAGAAGCGAAATAACAAGACGATTATAATATTATTGTTCCCTCTAGAAACCACGCAACTTTTTGTTTGAAACATTTTTTTTATAAATAACTTACGAGTTATTTCAAGTTATGTTACGAGACCCTCTACATATATGTTCCAGTAATGATACGATTCATTGTTATCGATATTCAGAGTAAATAGTTAAATTACTGTGAAATATATCTTTTATTTCAAAGACATTGTACGTGAATATAGAGTTCAAAAATTTTAGACACAATAAAGTATAAAACAAGGTAGATTATGTATTTTAGATGCAAACTATTTCTTGAATAATGCTATCTAATAATGATATCAATACATCATTAGAATTTCCACTAAACAAAATTCTTTGCAACAAATTTAAAAAAAAAATTCCCTTAAAAATTCATTTGGGACATGTATGTATCATTAGGATTGAAACAAAATATAACAAGCAAAATTGTGTATACTGTAGAATGCTTTATGTTTTCTTTAGGACTGAAAGGGTTAAGAAGTTAGAAATAGGAATTTTTAGGAAACTGGGCATTATCGCGACAATAGTTCATAATCCATTCTTTTCAACTGAATTAAACTATCGCTATACATTATACAATTTATATAGTTACTATTGCAGTATATCGATAGTTTCTTAAACATTTAACGAACCCTCAAATAGATCCAACAAAAAAAGAGTACAAGCATCGATGTAATTTCTTTAAATGTAAAAAAAATAATAGTTAAAGTAATAATTTCTCAGACAATTTCACCCAAATTTATAGCACCTCTCTTTTGGGGATGCGTAAGTGTCAAGAGGGGTGAAAGCCACTTGTCAGTGTCTGTCTCGACACGCGGAAGTCAAAAACCCTCGCCCTTCATCGGTAAAGATCATTTAATCATTCGGCGACGAGCGATAGAAAATTCATGAGGTTGAAGCCGTCACCGGCCACAACCCTATTATGAGGGTTGCAGGCACCATGAGCTATTGGATTCGAAGACCGACCATGTACCCATAGGCTTGGGCTGCTTTTATGCCCGTACGATCGGTCGCTCCTTACGACGGGATTAGGATCGTTCCCCGACGGGGAATTGTTGTCCGCTGAATCACACGCGAAAATCCTATAATTCGATTTTAATTCCATTCATCGACAATTATGTCACCGACACAGAGGCAGGGTGAAACGACCGGACGACTGTTTAAATGGGAAGCGGCGTTGTTCAATGGGACGAATCTTTTTCCGCGATTGGTTCGCGATCAATTGATTTGGGAAAAACATTGTACCCGACACTCTGTTGCAAAACGTTGGAATTGTCACGTAATCGCTTGCCATTATACGTAAAAACGCTTCGAATCTAAAAAGCCGGCCGCGTGAAATTACGCGTGCCATTGAGTCTGTGCGTTTTCGAGTCGTTTCGCGATTTACGATTACCGGTGCGTTGAAAATTTCTTTTGATCAGTACAATTCGTGTTTTTACTAGCAGCCTTATTTGCCGTCGTTAACGAATCCACGAGCGTCCACTCTAAAAACGTAAACGTCGCGTTCGTTCGATTCCGCTTTGTCGAATCAATTCCCTATTAAAAATCTAGTTGGAATCATTTTTACTGTCAATTTTTATCACCGCGACGACGAAAACTGCTTCTTCAAAGTTTCTGTATGAAGCGTCTTCGAGTGAAATTTCCCTCTCTCGAAAATTATTCCGATAGGTCGTGTTGCTCGAACTCCATTAGGTCAGCTTCCGGCCAGCAACGTGGAAAATTCCTTTTGATCAGAGCGTTTCCCGACGAAAAACTTATTTATCATGGTGGCGCGACGCGAAACGGAGCTCTTCAGCCTCCGGAAGGGAGGGTGATCCGTTTTCAGAGAGGTAGGCATGCATCCACGAAGAGAGAGAGAGAGAGAGAGAGAGAGAGAGAGAGAGAGAGAAAGAGAGTGAGTGAGTGAGTGAGAGAGAGGGGGTGAGAGAGAGAGAGAGGAATGAAGGGGCAAAAAGCGCGGGGGAAAGAAAGAAAGATAGCAAGAGGAAAAAGAGAAAGCCTCTTTGCAAGGTTATATTTTTGTGAAACGTGTGTGCTCGTCGCCCCGCTACAAAGGTTATTCCTCGCCATCTTCGTGTTCGCGTTGCTGCGGTTCGCGGCTGGAAACGAAAAGCCGAGAAAGCTCGTTGGATTTTAGACGCAATCAATTTAGCCTCTGCCTTTGTGCGTGTCGCGTGCGTGCCTGGCTGTTTGTATGCGACGGTCTGAGCGTGTGTCGGTGTGTGTAAAGCTCATCCGAGGACACTGCGCTCTCGAGTATTTAATGCGTTCGTAGCTTTGTAACCCCTCCGGCCTGCGTACACACGCGAACACCCTTCTGTGCGTCGTAGCCTTTCGCGAGTGTGCGCGTGCATCGCTTTTCTGTCGCGTTCGTGGCCATCGAAAAGACAAAATCAATAATTGGGCAGAGGCCTGCCACGAAATTTCCTACCGACGATTTTCTAGCCAGGGCCTGGTGCGTAATCACACCCCAATCCAAGAACCGAGCATGCGAAACCTGTTACGGCGGGGGTCGGATACGAATGTCCTTGCAGCAATCCCGTGAAATTTAATTAAGTGCCTCGCCTCGCAACGATTTGTCCTTTCTATGGAATTTATAGCCTGTGGGTTTATTTGATTCTTATACGAGCAGAGAGAGAGAGAGAGAGAGAGAGAGAGAGAGAGAAAGACAGAGGTTGGTATTAATCGAACGTCGTATATCTATTTGCGTCTGCCGCGATGATTTGATTCTTGCAATCTGCAATCTACGAATCGACGAATCTGATACAACGAACAGTGAAATTTGATGTTCAAGTTTGAGAAATTTGAGAAGAAATATAAAAGTTGAGAAAGTCGAAACGTTTGGAACATTGAGAAACAAAAAGTTTCGAAAGTTTTGGCAAATAAAATCAAAAGTGTACGTATAATCAAGTATCGGTGTATTTTACGGACGATCGTGCAATTTCAGATCGAATCTTTCGTTACTGATGCTCTCCATACGAACCTCCGTGTGCAATAATAAAAAAAAAAAAGATTTTCATAATCCGTTAACGACGGTCCGACGCGAAAATATTTATTTTACCCGACCGAGAAGAGCTAATTTTCGAGCTCGGCGCTGTTTACACAGCGTTAGCACGGCCTTTAGAACGTGTTAACGTCTTCTCTAGGTACTCGAACTGGAGTCCTCCTTAGTCCTTTATCCAGGATATCCACCTGTCATGTCCCGTCTCTAGAGAAGAATTGAATTTTTCAGAAAATACCATGCTGCCCGATCGTCTCCTCTTTCAAGCGAAATAACAGACAGCCCTTTGCAAGACGGACAATTTCGATCAGTCAGTCACTAATCCCGAAACCAAACAGATTTTCAAAGAAAAAGAAAAAAAAAATTAATCTCTCGAATTACACAAATTGACACAAATGACGAGTAAAAACATTGCTGCCTGATCGAAATGAAAAACCGAGATCAGAGATCAAGTATCACAAATACGATGAAAGCGCAATGAAAGCACGATGCGATGGAACGATCCATGATACGATAGAGGAAGTTGCGTTGAAATCGAGTCGAAAATTACCATAAATTCGCCGTGCGAATGATAATGCCTCGGCACAATTTACGTCAACTTGCGACGTTGGTCACCTATTAAACGTAAGCGCAAGTAGGAAGACTCGTCCAGTGAAAATTCGCGGGTCATTTGAGCCGTTTCCGCGTCATTACGCTTTCTTAGTCGAGCTTCTTTGCGGGAGGACGGGATGGAGCCACGGAATGGACGGAGAGAGAGTCCCGAAGAGAGATCGAAGTAGAGCGGAAGAGGGTTGAAGAGAAATGAGCCCCGTCGGGGGGTGGAGAACGTAACTCGATTCTTCGTTACTTTCTTCTCCTCGCGCGGTAGATTATATCCTCGAAACGAGCCAAACTTTCAGCTTTCCTCCCTTTTCTTCCTGTTCATCGATTTAAACGACCAAACGGGTCTAGCATCCTCGAATCTACCACTCGCAGCGAGGTTCCGCGACACGAAGCGATACGACGAGTCGCGCGGTCGCGTCACCGTCTTCACCGACGACGCGTTATTGTCGCGAGCCATTTTGGTAGCGGCGAAGAGGGAGACGAGCGTTTTGTTCTTGTCGTCTGGTAATGCGCCACTTTCGCGGCAAATTGTGCGCGGAAACGAGTGGATTAAAAATGAAAATTCCTAATGTTCCTACGGGGAGGGGCGAGGGGGATTATGCTTCATTTCAACGATTACTTTTCTCCTTGAATCACGCACTTAATTTTCTGCTTGTCCTTGCGGTTGCTCGCGTCTGTCGTTTCGAAATAATCTCGTCGGACAGACTTCTTTGCGTATTGTGCGTATTTTTTACTGACTGTTGCTTTGTCATCCTCTATCGACAGATTGTGCAGATAAATCGGGATGTATTTAACCTGTTAACCGGGATAGACGAGTTAATTTCGTTATTGGAATCCCAATCTTTGAACGTGATAATTTCTACACTTATTTTTAACTAATTTTTAATGTTTCCTAAGAATTATGTTATATCTATTAAAAAACAAGTCATGTTATGATTTCATTTACAACAACCAAGATTTACCAAAAAAAATGATCAATGTGCTTTTATTAATTATTAATTCCTTTACTTTAGGAGCCTTTGATCAAGAAATGACCCGGTTAACAGGTTGAGTACAGTTTATCAGAGGATCTCGGAAGCAATTTAAAGAAAGGAGCTTTGTTACGTTTGATTAAATTCTGCTCCGTAAAAGCAAGATCCAAAGTCACCGGGGAGCATCTTTATTTTCCAGTCCATCGCTGTCTGTTGTTTTACTCATTTCCGTGTGTCGGAAGAAAAGAACCTTCCGTTTACAACCAGGTCAGTCTACCACATAATTCAGTGGCAAGAACGACAAACTGTTCCTCGAGGAAATATTGGACGAAAGCAATCGAAGAGTCGAGGATCTTTGTCGTGCGAGATCGAATTCGAACGAGCCTCTTAGCTCGATTTTACGGGCGATAGTTCACGCTGCCGGCATTCCATTTCGAAATTTCTCAAAAGTAACGCCATTTTGTTAGGTCGGAACGAGTTATTCTCGGACGATATCTCAACGACGTGGTAACTCACGTATTAACGAACGAGTTCGCAGGAAACTGAAACGCTTATTCTCTTTCTCCTTGGTGCCACATTTTTACACGGGAACTCGAGAGGCAACGTTCCATTTTTTTTTTTTTTTCTCGTTGCGAAACGAACGACGTGACGAATATTATCGTTAAAAATTTACATTTTCCCCTTCTGAAAAATAGTGAATATTTTTCTCAACTAGAATAAACCATACTTGACTAACAACCAACAGCTCTTTTCGAGATTACGTTCGATGGTGGATTTTGAAGTCGTACAGAATTCCGATTTCCGCGAGTCAGTGGTAATTATGAGATCGTGAAACGTATCGAGCCGAGAGTGAAGAATGATCGTGCACGATCGAAAGGAAACGTCGAAGACCTCGCGCGTCTCGGTCGCGCTGCCCTACCTGGCAGAGCTCGTTCTAACGAATCCTCAATGGCGCCTCGTCTGAAACGGGGGACTGACAATGGGGCCCTGTTGTCAGGATGGGGGCTTCCTTCAGTGGAACCTTTGTCAAAGAACGTACGTGGAAGCCGGCTGAGAACCCTCTAGAGGACTGCGTGGATGACTTGCGGTCTCGCGAGCCGTTCGTCGCTACTTGAAGTCGATTTTTCTTTTTTTTTTTCTCTCTCTCTCTCTCTCAGCAGCGCAGCCAACCGGCTTTCCACTTCTCTTGCTGGACGCAACATGATTGTACGAGCCACGTCAAAATTCTTCGCTAATGGGTCGCTTATGGTTGGATACGCGTGTTGTTTTTTTGAACGAACCCGTGGGAGTCTCGGGCCTCATTACCCGGATAACTTCAACCGGGAAACGGACTTCTTTTCCTTCGATTTGCATTCCGATTTGCTAGACTTGTTAGATATTTGCTTCCGGCAAAGTACGCTCGAGCTGGTTCGTTAAAAAACGAATCTCGCGCATCGAAAAGGAAAGAGCAGCGAATGTTTAAAAAGCAGCTTGTGTTTAACAAGCACGTGGCACGTGTTGTCAAATTAAAGTCATGATATTCCAAACGCGGTGGAAACATCTTTCTGTATCGTACGGGTCCGTCTCGAACCTGCGGCACGATTTATTATTAAATCCTTGCGCGCACAGCATCGCTGAAATTAAACGGTAATTGAACGGTGATTCGTGGTGTCATTTCGTCCAAAACACTTGGCAAGGTGGGACGACCCTACCCCCTCAGCTCGGTAGGTATATAATATATCGATCACGCTGAAAGGACGTGTGGCGAGGCAGCCTGTAATTTTCGCACCCCCGTAAGAAGTTCGTAACCCTCCGAGCCACCGAAATTACGTCCGTTTGTGCGAGATTCTACGCGCCAATCAGACGCAGTCTCATTGCCAGCAGGAGAACGATCGCGATAACGAGTAGTCAAGTCGATCGGTCTTTCCTCCTGTATGGGGGTGAATTTGGAAACCAGGCGCTACTCCCTCGAGCCTCGTTGGGTTTCTTTTACGACAGCTTGGCAAAAAATCTATCAAGCATTTCCAGCTGTCAGTAGAGTACTCTGCGCGGAGCAGTTGTTCGTACCTTGATAACTTTTAACTAGACAGCAATTAATTTTCACCGACGAGAGGGGAATTATCCGAGTTCGATCGCCGCGGCTCAGTTTATCAGGCGCAACAACAAAGATATCAATTTTTATGAAATTACAATGTTGGATTGAGTGGACAGAAGCAATGGAGCATTGTTCTTCTGTCTTTAAATTTATCCGTATATTTGAATAATGTGAACAACTGTATATATAAACTTTCTATTTCAAGACGATTGTAGTGCACGAGGTGATCCACGCGGAGTCCCTACACACACACATACACACAGCAAGGACCAACATACAATAGTACAAGACAATAGATGTCGCGATTAGATATCATTTATACGCATTCGTCGATATATTTGCTTTTTGCTCCGACATACAAAAATTTCCTTCTTGATGTCAGATAAGATGTTTATATTTAAATTCTGGCCATTTGCTTCTGAACAGAAGCAACATGCACAGAATCGGTCGCAGAAACTTTCGATTATGTTACTAGACGCGCGAGTCGCATGCACAATTACACGAACAGACGGGACCGGAGGTCTGTCGAAGACATTTCGATTAACTTCACCGCAGGAGCGTTCCGGCCTCTCTTTCTTTGGGTTGTCAGCAATGGAAGAATTGAACGACACGCGACACGATGAATCGGAGAGTGTAACATTGACAATTATTGCGATCCTTTTTAGCACGCATTATCGAGAATGTCGTTGATGTTCGTGAAGCGTCCCGATGCGTGTGTATGCAAAGTTCCCGTGATCTTGAAGAAGCAAGTATTGTCGCCGAAATGAATACCTACCAGTGGCAAAAGTCTCAGCAATTTCTCATTTCGTCGCAGAGAGAAGACGAAGAAAGCGCTCCTAGCGCTTGCCATTCTTCAAAGAAGACGTTTCCCTTTTCTCTTGTGCCTCTTTGTCCCGGTTCGAGATTAGAAAGCCTCTCAATACCAAAAATCAAGCAGCGTCGTCTCAAAGAAAATGCAGCGTTACCTCTACATTTTCCTGATGGGACGAGCTCGCGTCAGACGTTACAGAGAATGAAACTATCCCGAAAATGAAACTAGCACGTTCTACGCTCGCGCAAACCGTCCTCCCGAATGAAACGCGTAATTTCTATGTATCGGGTTGCGTCGCCTGCATAAGATTCAATGAGCATAACTAATTAATTTGTTCAGGTCCCATTGGCGTAACCGAACCCACGCGTTTAATCAAGTAATAATTCAACGCGCGAAACCTGACAGACGGCGCATTGTCAAACCGCTCACTGGACACGATAATTTCATTTGATAGCGGAAACAGCCGCTTCCGGTCTTCTCTTTCTTTCGACGTTAACGGTTCGTTACGGTTCAAACGGCTACGGTTAGTCCATCAAAATTTTGTCGTTGAATTCGTCGGTCAGCCATAGAACGCGAACTAAACGTCTCGCGGAGGAGATTTCGTTTCACGGGATCCTCGACAATTCTCTGTTTAACGGAGCCGTTTGTTTCTGCGTCGTCGAATAAATTTTAGTCGGCGGTGGTTGGGAACAACGAACACGCTCGCCGGGCGCGCATCAACCGCCAGAAAATGCCCCTAATCGATATGAAAACTGGCCGGCGCGCGGCAACACACTCTTCGTGTTGTTTCGCGACACGCGCGTCAGCGTGGCGCGCGCACACGAACGCACGGGAGAAACAAAAAAAGAAAAAAAGAAAAAGAAAAAATACGCGGGACAAAGGGTCCGGAAAAGAGGAGCTACAAAGAAATTAGGAAAGAAATAGGGGGGTCGGAGTGGTCGCGGAACAGGCATGAACAGAGCAAGGGACGAAGAAACTCGATGGAGACGACGCGGCCGCGCCGCGTATCGAGGAGCGGAAGGAAATTCACGCGGCAACGAATCGGACAGAGAGGCGACGAGAGTGATGACGGCGAGCAGGAGGGCTCGCGGCGTAGGACCAAGGCAGGAGGCGCAGGGGTGAAGGTAGAATGAAAGAAGAGGTAGAGAAAAGACGAAGAAAGCCGGCACTCCCACACAAAAATATCACCGTTAACGATTACCAACCCCTCTTTTCGTCCCGCGCGCTCGTTATATTGTGTCCCCGCCGCGCGCGCAAATTTAGAAACAAAAGACGGGTGGAAGGCGCGGTCTGATTGGCCGACCGGTCCGCGACTCGTCTCTCTGATTGGCCCGCGGGACCGCACCCATCCTGCAATGGCCGCTTTGTCGTTTCACGGCGCCGTTACTCTCTTCCTCTCTCTCTCTCTCTCTCCCTCTCTCTCTTCCTTTCTCTCTCTCACCCCTTCACTCCTACTCTCTCTCTCTCTCTCTCTTTCTCTCTCTTTCTCTCTCTCTCTCTCTCTCTCTCTCTCTCTCTTTCTGTATACGCGTCTGTACGCTTCAGCCACGAAGCTTCAACAACCCCGTGAATCGCGACTCGACTGTACCTACCTACCTACCTACCTACCCCTTTTCTTTGCACTCCTTTTTACTCTTCTTTCTATCTCGTAATCCTTCTCTCCCTCTCTTCCTCTATTTCCCTCCTTCTCATCACTGCTTCTCTCTCTTTCTCATTTCATCTAACCGACGCTATCTTTATCGTCCTTGCTTCCATCATTTCTTGGCCACTTTCGATACCGTCTCCTTCTAGCTGTTCCTTCGTTCGTTACGTTACCACTGTTCTCGTTATCTCTCTAACCCTCGTCGTCCCGCTTCCTCGAATTAGGCGTATGAAATCGGAGCGAGCACGATTCAACAGCGTGTACGCGCGTCCGCTGGACATTCGTGCATGAACACGGGTAGACGTTAGCGCGTGTGCAAGCCCACGTGCCTAGTATCGGGCTATACCTTCTCGGAGGATTGGAATTTTTCTTTCCCGTCTCTCTCGGTTCCATTCAATTTTCGTTGGTCGTTGGCGAAGGGATATCCACGGCGTTTCGAAGGATTAAGGAAAACGAAGGAGAGGAAACAGCGGAGCAAGGATTGAGGGGTAAATCACGATGCGAGTGTGAGGGAGGAGGAACAAGGAGAGAAAGGGAAGTTTGTCCCGGGTCCGCCATGCGGAAACCTATCTCAGCCTGGTACTCCACGAGTCCGCGGTAACTAACCGTCAGCCAGGGAAAATTCTCCCTTTTATAGTCGCGCCTTTTGGACTTGCCATTCTCCACCCCCGACAACCAGCCGCCACTGCACCCCTTGCCACTTTCATTCGCGACTGTTCTTTCGCCGCTCTATGTGCATGTTGTCGATAATTCTGCGCGATATCACCACCGCATCGAACGAGATGTCATTCGCGATCGGGCAAAGAACAAGTGGTGGCTCGTTGCGTCGATGATTCGTAAAATTGTTCCGGTGTTCTATATACACGTGGATGGATGTACAAGCCGATTATTCGAATCGATGAAAGAAATCAAAACTCTCAGATTTTTGTCAGGGAAATCTCTCAAGGTTGTCCGGTTGTAAACGATGTTGCTACTGCGTGAAAAAAATATTATATGGTAAATCAGCAGCCAGTTAGAGGGTTGTAAACGACCAGCATCTTCGTTATATCATTATGCGGGTAACGTATGAATTTACGGGATTAATTACATGGTAATTTACACAAATGTAACTAACACCGGGCATTCGCTAATTGATAATGATTCTCTTTGATGAACGAATGAGCGTTAAATTTGTTTGCGAAGTCGTTCTCTCGTTGTTGTGTCGCTCTGAGCCCGAATTTTCAACGATAAAACGACGTGCGTAGTAATTGCATGAAAACGTATTGGAGCTTTATATTTCCACTGATTATATCATATAATCGTCACGGGCAGCACGTTAAATTTTCCAAAAGCGCGTTACGTTGTTAATTCCCGTTAATGAACAAAATTATCATTAAAGCAGATTGTGGTTTTAATAGCGAATTATTGTCGAAATTTCGCGAAAGCGAAACGCTCGCGAACTATTCGAGAATGTGAATGCTTGCACGTGAGCGACGAAAAGTGAGCGCGCGGCGATTTAACGTTGCCCGTCTTTATAAACCTCGCGTCAACGTTAACTGAAATGAATTGCACTGTATGTTAATCTAATACGTAAATTATGAAAACGACGCGCGCAAGAAGCATTGTTCCCTCGTTGAAAGCGACCACTTTCAATTTACACATTGTAATTCACGTAATTCGCGGCTGAAAATGGCCCCCTTTTTATCACAACTTCGATTTTCTTCCCTTGTTCGCTGTGTCGCGTTCCACAGTCCCGTGCAAATTAATTCAATTAATCCTCGAAGCTTCACAATCACGTAACATTTCGAGGACAATGTCTCAACTTTTATTTCGAATTCCAAGTGTTTAACTCGTTGGAGATCGAGCAACAATTCGTCATTTGTTCTTGTAATTTCTGCAATTTCTTTTTTTTTTATGAAATTTCATCAAACTATAGAACCTAGATGAAACACACGACGATGAAAAAATATTAACCAAATCCTTTCAATTTCCTCTCACAGCCGTAATGTCAAAAAGGTAGAATTTAGTAAGAATTGTATTTAGTAGCAGATTGATTGAATAGAAAGCAACGTTGCTCCTTGACGGATTAAAACGGAACAAAATATTTTCGAACGTACGCGATCTTCGAATCGACGAGACAGGTGAAAAGTTAGTGGTAGCCTTTGATCAGTTCGACCGGGTTTGTAGGAATCTACGTAAAGAAACTCGATACTCCTGAGTCGCGAATATCACAAGGAAATGGTGGTATCGAAGCCGTCCGATTCGTGGGTCAGAAGGTCGGATTTCATAGGTCTTTTGATTTTCGCTCACCTGTATCCTGTCTTCGGGCAGATCGGTCCGAAGGCTGAGCATCTCGCGAGCATACACGTCAGGATAATGGGCTTCCTTGAAGGCTGCCTCCAGCTCCTCCAGCTGCTGTGACGTGAAGATCGTCCTGGAGCAACAACCGTATGAACCTAGTTATATGCCATTACAGCTTTTCCCTTAAAGCTAACCTACACTCGGAAAACGAAAGAGGCCGCGCAGTGAAAATGAAACGGGAGAGTTTCGTCGGTGAGAATCGTAGAGAGAAAAAAAAAAAAAAAAAAGAAAACGTTCGATCGTTTCGAATAATGACGAGAAACAATTTCGTCGACCGGCGCAGTCCGAGCAAAATTAAATTCTATACATTTTGGCGAAACGAATTTCGAACAAATCAATCAGCGCAAATCTACCTTTAATCTCCATCGACTGAATTTAAAACAGATTTCATAAATTTTACAATGAAACGTGCCAGCCGCGAGAAATTTTAATTATACGCGCTTTTAATTTACGAATACAATAATTGTTCGTTCAGTATCGTTCAATCGGCCTCCAACAACAATTTTTAATCTTTCTCGTCGATAATACTCGAATACGTGTCTTACGTAACTTTCCAATGGAATCGATTTCTACCGATGAATGTAGATGTGTATCTTTCAACGATCGAACGGTGCCCGAATTCGTTGATCCTAGTAAGTGTACAATTATCGTGGAACAGTGATTGCATTTGGATTGTCTGTCACTTCAAAATAGCTGAAAACTCATTATCGCGGGGTGGGGCTGTTCGATTACACGATGAAAAGTCTAAAATGATATATGCGTTCGGAATAAATTTATCATTATTGCCGGGCGAAAATCACTGAAACGCGAACGATTGTCTCGCAGAGAGCCGTGGATAACCAAGCGAAAATGCGGAAGAATAGCTCTCAACGTTGCGTCGAAAATTTTGCCCGGTGGTTATTAATTATTCGCGCGTATTTCTATCACGCTGATTTCACGTTACGCTCCAATCAAAATTTTTATACAGACCGCCGCCAAACAGAATTAATGGCGGCACGGCGTTGCGGGAAACGGCGAAAAATTCGATGAAACCAAAAAAAAAAAAAAAAAAGAAAAAAAGGAAAAAAAAGAAGAGAGGGAGAGAGAGAGAGAGAGAGAGAGAAACACGATAAATAAAAATGTGGTTCCCGAACAAAATGCGGGTGAGACACTCACCTATGACGGCGTTTCTTCTTCTTCTTTTTACTGAAACCAGAGAGACCGTCGACCGTGAAATCTTTCCCGGATTCTATATTGTGCCCGACACCTGTAACAAGATCATTAAATTTATTAAATTTCAACAAAATACACGCACAACCGGGGGGGTATATACTAGCATTTCAAAGCTAATGATGTTGTGGTTAACCGAACGTGGATTAAATAACCTTGCATAATTTGTGGCTGTATCTTCTTCCTTCAAAAAATCATCATTAACGTGGTTCGATAATCCATCAGATCTGAATTCTAGCCGTGCGCGTACGTCGGGGGATCAAATTACCCATTATACCCGATTTGCCAATAAATCGAGACCAGCCATATTCGTGCAAATTGTATCGGATGCGGGTGTTGTACGTGTGTCCACGTATTCCTTCTTTGACTCTCGTTCGTTAACGATTAATCGTGATTAATCAAAGTACAAACGGCAACGTTCACTCTTTAACCTAGTTTTTGGCCGGGGTTTGAAGTTGGGAAAATTGAACAGAAAGCAGTGTCTGTCTTGGTAATTGAAAAAAAAAAAGAAGAGAGAAAGGAAAAAGAAAAAGGTCGGACTGTCAGCAGACCGTAGGAGAGATCAAAACGTAGGAAATAAGGACTCGGCGCAACCTAAATTCGCGTAACATTTTCATCCGTTCTCATGTTCCAATTTTACCCTTTGAAGCATCGCCACGCAACTAAGAAGCACGTAATGCGATTCTATTTTTCCATTTATCGTTCGCCCCTTTGTCCGGCACTGGCAGAGCGTCGCATTTAAAGCATTATCTACTCGGTCCGAACAAAAAAGAAACGCAATTAACGGGGACGTGGTGCACACGCGTGTTTCGATCGGAAAAACTCGCGGAGATCGGAACATAATTTCCACGCGCGATATCGACTGTCGCAGCGCGGACTTGACACTCGATATTCCGGCAAAATACCCGGTAAATTTGTTACCGATAACAGAATTTCGAATAGTTCGATGGAGCAGCCCCGGAGGTGGAAAAAAATTGACGTCGAAAATAGGGGGGGAAAAAAAAGTAAAAAAAGAATAGAAAGAAAAACGCAGAGAAACCGAAGGAGAAAAATATTGGGAAACCCTGTTGTCCGACTGGTCGTAGTACAGGGATTTTCATCTCAAAAATCCAGGTTCCCCAATTAGGGAGCTATTAACGGCGCGTGCGCGTCAGAAAGAAGAAAAAAAGCACACGTTTCTCCTTCTTATTTTTTTTTTTCTCTTTTTCTTCCTTTAAACACACCGCTCGTGACTCGACAGCTCGTGCACGCTTTGCAGGGTAAATGGCAATTTTCTACGTGCAAGAGGGGCAGGAAATTAGAAAGGTTCGCCGAGATAGCGAGCGGATAGGACTCATGGCCCGAAAATAATTATCAATTATAAATTAATTTCGAATTAACGAGCGAAAACCGGCTCCGTGGCGCGCGCCGCTCCACAATGAAACCCTCTCCCCGGGGCTAACTCGTTACTACAGTTGTTGCTGCTGCTGCCAGTCGCTGGTGACGCTACTACCGGCAGCTAATTAACTATTAATTAAGAGCTTAATTCCAATTATACGTGTTCTTCGACTAATTGGACCCACGAAACACATTGCTGACGTAGTTACGTCACGTGATTACGATTACACCACCTGTCGCCCTATTTCTTTCTAGAAAATTATTTCCACGGATTATTATCATCAAGTTCCCGCAGTTCACATTAATCGCAACGTACATACGTCTGCTGTAGCGCGCGATATAGTTGACTCTTTATGATCGGCATTAATTTAACTGTGACATTTTTATAAAATTTCCGTAATCGTTGGATGATTTTTTTCGATAGACGTGTTGCAAACATAGACAATGGAAAATAAAGTTTCTAATCTCTAATCTGTGTCTTGTTTGAACCACTATGTTTTGAATATGTTAATATTCGAATGTTATATTATAGATAGAATAAAGTGTTTGCTACTATGAGTTTACTATCACTTTGCTCTGATAATATAATAATCGAATATTAAGTTATTTGAAAAACAGAGAGTTTACTGTATTGCATTTAAAGTGGGAAAAATAAGACTGAAAGGAAATAGTATTCTTGTGTACTTTTCCAATGATTTACGAGTGTTTAATTTACGTGTGTTTTTGAGTACTATGAGAAAACATCACTGAATCGTGGATGTTTATGCATTTGTAGAAAATTTGATAGTGCGAAATTGTACAGGATGCAAAAATATTTGTGTATATTGTATTATCTGATACATCAAACAATTTTCTACCAAGATTCTATTTTTCAAATTATAGTCTTTGAGAAATATGCATAAAAATTTTCATTAAAATCCGCAGTCTATTTATCGAACTAAAATGATAGAAGCATTCATATAAACCTTGAGGACAATTCGATCTTGAGTGTCTATAAGCATGAACTATAGAAAACGCTCCTCTAAGATTTTACACGGACAAATTTTTAGTTTATACGTCATTTTCATTGCGCTTCCAGCTAATCGCAATACCGACTTGTATATTTCACGTCTTGTTCGCGTCGATGTTTCATTGCTGGATTATTCTCATTGACAGTGAGAATTGCGTGGCGTAAATTGTCAGAGCTGTCGCGGGAAATAAAGTCCCTTAGTTTCGCGAAAAAAAAAAAAAAGAAACATTGCCGGAGCTAGTTTTCCGAACGCGTGAGCACCGAAAAAGCCACGAAACTCTGGGAAACAGAGAGCGAGAGAGGAATTTCGACGAATTTTGAGTCGAACGGTTTTGTGAACGCGACCGACATAGAACACATGGCATGCGAAAATAGCGGAGGCTGCTTTTAAAATGTATTGTTAATCCTTCCTTTTTCACCCGCCCTCGTATTCTGTTCTCTTGCTTTCTTCCGTGTTGCATTTCACCGCTTTTTCAAAACGCCTCCCCAAAGTCAAACGAATAGCTTTATAATCATTGGAGAAGCTCGCACGAAAGAAAGAAAAGAAAAAAAAGAAAAAAAAAGAAAAAAGAGACGCGGAGGAATGAAAAGTGTTTCGTTTCTGACTAGAACTGACTTTTTTTACTCTGACTTTTTTTTATTGCGGCAACGTTTCCTGGAACGTAAATGTATTTTTATATCAGAAATCGCTCATCGTTTTTTCATGTTGCGTCATCGTAGGTAGAATTATCCGTTCCCGAGGAATTTTCGGTTTGCAATTTATCTAACGAAAGACATCGCCGGTGTTACTCTTATCTCGGCACGGTCGACGGGAAGGAAAATATTCCAGCTGTGTCGTCACGAAGACGAAGAACTTAATGAGGAAGCGTCGGGTGCATTCAGTCGATTCAAGCAAATTTCTTGCACGCCGGCTTAATTTTATCCAACATTTCTTCCCTGCGCATACACGCGCCTTTGTGCATCATCTTGCAAGCGACTTTTCCGAGCTGAGAGTCAAACAAATTTTGCTCTATTTATTTTGTCAATTTGCTCAATGGCACAACTACCATCTTCGGTTAGAATTACTTTCGTTAAATCCGAAAGGATGAAACATGGCAAGCAGAAACAATCGGGAGGAGTAATCAATAGTAATGTACTTTGTTCGTCATTGTTTGATGTATAGAAGAACGTAAAAAATATTTCTGATCAATGATTGACAATTTCTTCAATACGCCGGAAAAATACGAGTCAATCTCCGTGCGCGCGCGCGCGCGCGGATAAAAAAAATGACGAAGTCGAATGGAAAATAAATATTTGAGGCTCGACTGCGCACAGCTTAAGACACCGAGCATGAAGTTCGCGCGATGCATTGTTTCACAAGATCGTAGAGAGGCCTCTTTACGCAACCCCGGCTCCGCGTTGCTTCCTGCTCCCGGCTTTTTAAGTACGCTTATTTACCGCAAGCCGTCGAACCAATCGCTTTGCACGTCGGAGGACGTGGACGCAAGTGGCTGCAGTGGATGCTAATAATGCGAAGAAAATGGTGTTGCTATATACTACGTCGTCACAATTAGCGGAAAATAAAACAGACGCGTTTGTCGTGCATCTTTTTCACTTGATTCCTGCAATAAATTAGATTTGTCATTTCAAATCGTACGATTCGATACAAACACATTCGCATCCAGACTTTCTTCGTATCTTTTTCTTAAAGATATTTGTAGATATTTTTCACAAAGTTCCTTTCTCTTCACGCGAAGAAGTCGAAACGATATTTTAAATCTCTTGAGACGCAGTAGAATTTCGTCAATCATGTCGGAGAAGAAGTTCAAATAATAGAGACTCGCTGGTTGTTTTCTTATTCTTATTTGTTTGGAGATAGTAGACAAGGATGACAGAAGTTTATTAATTACGAGTTCGTACATATCCGAGGTTCAACTGATTCTATTGTATATTTGAGAACACACTATATATATGAAAAAATGTTTCGGACGAAAATTGTAAGGTGTCGATAATTTCTTGTAATAATGTTTGAAACAGTTTTTCGCGTCGCTCATATTTTTCGAAACGTTGGACATTCTGAGACAAACACTCTATATTCTACGTATATAAGTAATATCCTGTCTCGTCTCGCATAGTCATTGAAAAATAGCGACCGGTGACACGAGTTTTGTTGGTCGTGGAAATAAATTCTTCTCGCGTGAGAATGATCGATATTAAACACGGCAGGAAGCGTCAGGATGGCTAAGTAGGAGGCTGTAACCGAATCGATTAATCAAATCCAGTTAGCTATTACGGAACCAGCGGGACGCGTTTGCCCTCTACCCTGATATATTCTCGGCTTCCCAGCGACCGATGCTTCTCTCTCTCCTCTAATTTGTCCTGGATCTAATCCGTTCGTAGTGCCCTCGAATATCGTGGGATGTCGCGACCTCCCTCGGGAACTATGCTAGGGAGACACCGTGTTTGCGCATACAGCCCACTTCAGAAGCAATTGTTTTTAATCTTCTCGACGAGAGAACTCGCAAGATTACGTTCTCGTAGCAACGAATTGGCCGTCACTCCGAGCCGTTTTTATTGAACTTGATGCAGGGCATCGGAAAAGGTCGATTAGACGGTTGAATTTGTAGAGTTTCGCGCGGAACGGACGACAGTGACTGCGGTTGGTTTCTACGACTTGCTTGGCTCGATGAATATTTCAAACGCGAGACCAAAAACTCGACGAGATCATCCCTCACCCTCCGAAATTTGCAATTCAAGCTAGTTTTTTCAAACTTTCTCCATCTTTCGCGGTAAAGTATATCAATTTCAAAGTTACTGTCTGCGAGGAGAGTGTGCGGCTCAAACGAGCCGCGTTAAACCAGGAGTTGGCAGACTCGGCAGCCAGCAACTTGAACTCCCTTCCCTCGTTGGCTGATCGTCCTGCGCGCGATTACGACCGATGGAACACAATCATCCGCGAAAGTATCTCCCCCTCCCCCTTGCCGCCGCCGCCGCTGCTGTCAGGAGCGGCGATAAAAGGAAGAAATCCGGCAACTTCAGAGAAAACTTTGCGGTCTACTCGGCCAGGAGCACGGACTTTGTGCACACACAGAGCCAGCTCGGTGAGAGAGAGGCAGCTCTCGAAACACCCTCTCGCCTGAAAACAGTGGTAGTTTCCTGGCTAAATATATTCACGCCATGCGTACGTACGTACACTGCGAGACCGGGCAGGGTTGTTTCGCGTACACACACACACACATACAGAGGCAACCTTGACGATTACACGAAGATTCCATCGCACATCCCCGCGCGCGTTTACGGTGGTTGATACGAGCCATCGCGTGTGCGTGCGTGTTCCGAAAGGCTGAGAAAACGCCAATGTGCACGTGTGTGCGTGCGTGCGTGTGCGTGTGTGTGTTTGTGTGTGTGCATTGGCTCGTGGAGCATCGCGGAGAGGGTGGCGAGAGACGGTGGCGGTACTTGGTGGTGGTGGTTGCAAGTTCCTAAGCGAGGGTGTGCGCGGCGCTGTCGGGTTTCAGGGTAGTTGGAGGGTGGTTGCCATCGGTGTGTGTCGGTGGCAGGCCGGTTACCAGGCAACCGGCAATAAAGGAGCGTGGATAGCCAATGGCGGCCCTCAATACACCCCTTCGTCTAACACGGCTTGTTTTCCGTGCTTAAGAGCGAGACAGAAGGAGCTTTTGCTTTAGTAGCTGTTAAGACCTTAAACCCGTGGCCTTGCTTGGCTGGCTGCCTTGCGCCAGACTGCTCGCATCTAATAGAACCTCTTAGAAATTGACGGCCTGTGTTTCTTCGATAATTGATATTCTAATCCTGCCTGATGCCGCTTCTGACCGCCACCCGATCGAAACCCCGTGAAATTGCGTTTAACGTTTCATCGACGGACAAACGGCTCGCCGTCCTCCATTCCTCGATTTGCTTTTCTTTCGTTTTTCTACTAAATAAAGAAGAACCGATAAGAAACGACGAACAAAGTTTTGCTTGACAACGGCAGGAAATGTTTGTTTCAAAAAATTTTTCCTGGCCGCTCGTCTCGATCGTTATCAGAGGATAAAACGCATAGGAAACATTGATGCAAGGATTTTGTACGAATACGTTCAATCGCATAGTAAATTTCCACCGCTTATTTTACGTTTGTCTTACATTTCCAACGGGGCCTGACATCTGCCCTTCGCCACTCGCCATTCGTTGAAATTGCATCCAACTGGACACCAGACGGAAAACTCGATACGGTGAAGACCGGTCAAGAGAATGAGAGGCTGTGGAACGGCGAGTTTACATCGAGCAAATGGAAACGCGCAAAGTGTTACGAGACGGAGGGATGGGTCAAAAACGTCGTCACGTTGTTACACAGTGGCCCGTGTGTACAGTGTCCCATGGGGAGGGCGAAGGTAGCGCATAGCACACCCCTGGGACGTCTTCAGCCGTCACTTGTCCGTATTAAACCAGGGTACTAATCCCGAAATTTAATTTGAAAATCTTTTCATCGCACCGTGTCGTTTATCTCGTTCTCCTTGTTCATCGTTCCCGGACTCTCCCTTCAGCATGTTCGCAATGCACCGCGAAGACGTTTTAAACCCGGAGAATTACCCGGGCTTTTGTACGTCGTAATTGAAAATTCGTTTCCGCCCCTTTTCGCGGCCCGGAGAACGGATAAATGCCCTTTCGTGGATTCATCGAGAGAAATTACCTCGTCGCCGGGTGAATGAGACGACTCGTCGTCGTCTCCTTAGTCCCGCGCCGCGAGACGTGCGATTTTCCCGTTTTTCGGCCTGGCTGTCGTTTTATAAACGAAACTATGTAAATACGTGACGAGCTCGTGAAAACAGCCGGATGATTAACGAAACAAATGTTCAGTCTCTCAACCGAGCTCGCACTGGTGTCGCGCTCGTTGTCAGGAAAAATTAGATACATGCCAGGGCAATTGACAACCGAAAGCTCATTGAGAATTTCATCGCCGAGCAACAAACTGTTTTCAAGAACGTAATTGTTCGTTGACAAACTGTCTATTAAGAAATTCTCTTTCCTTCCAAGTTCGTTCCTTCACACGTCGACGACATTCATGGATCACCCGTAGTTTACGATGTGAAATCGCGTAGCAACCCCTCCCTATGTGAAAACGACATTACAAGTCAATTTGATGCGCCAGCCTTCGCTTTGCTCTGGCCGTCCTTTTCTACGAGTCAGCGCGTGAAAAATACTGTCTGCACAGCGATCGCGAAATGTTAAGTTGCACTTGGCAGCAAATTTATCACTGGCAAACGACAAGGGATACAATTAAAATTGTTAATGTTAATACATACAATTTCTGTGTTATTGGCTGTGTCATCGATTTTCTTTTTTTTTTTTTTTTTTTTTAATCGATACTTGGATTTATCTCTACGGAAAGTAGAGTATTAGCTGACAAGTAACGACAACCAAAAAGCAACGGAATCTAATGAAAGTCATAGCTTTTCCATTCGAGGATCGTTTCCAACGCCTGCCACATACTAACCCGAACACAGAGCGTGCGAAATACCGGCGCTACATGAAATATGCATCAGGTCGAGAATTATTTATCGAGCGCGTGAAACATGTAACGTGGTCGTTTACATAGCCGAAAGGGCGAATGGAGCGTATCCGAGTGCAGTCGATGCTTGGATACATCCCTCGGGATGTTTCGGTAGATTAGGGACCCTCAACGCTAGGTAGTTTTGCTGCACCATGTAACACGCTGTAAAACACTTGTAACAGACCGGCAGCAGCTTAGGGTAAGCTGCTAATGCTTTCACGATGTTTTCGGGGTCGAATTAATTTGGCCGGTTCGATCACTCGCCCTCTGGAGACTTCGAGTCGATTCGCTTTGTGCGTTTTGTCTCGCTTTGCATTTTCTTTCTTCCCTCTTTTTTTTCCTTTTTTCTCCTTTTTGTTCCGTCCGTGTCTTCTTTCATTTCTCAAGTGTTCCCCCTGGGCTGGAATTCCATAATAGGAAAGAGAAAAAAAAGAAAAGTGTAACAGATTCAAATTGCAGAGTCGCGCGGTTGAGAAAGATGGACGCTTTAATTATTTTAGATACAGCATTCGAGACCGACAATGGTAACGAAGACGTATAATTAACGTTCAGGAGGTGGCGCGGCGGGAGATGAGTTTTCTTTTAAGCAGCAGGAATTACGTTGTTTCTCGAGCCAACGATTCGCGCATCCAGCGTGCATAATACAGCAGTAATTAAGTTCTCGGGTAAAACTAGTTCCCGACAGGTTATTTCGCGAAAACTCGACGGTTTAATCACGGTTACTGCGAAACGCGTTTCATCGATCCCGGACTTCACAATCAGAAGGCCGTAGTCCCCCTTGAATGGCGATAATTAATGAATAGGACGTGGCCGAAGGAAAAAAAAGCCGAGTAAAAAGAAAAAAAAAAAAAAAAAGAAAAAAGAAAATAGAATAACGAATTCTACGTGGGCGTATTTCTTGGAAGCGTCTCTCGACTCTCTCTTTACCCTCGATTACCCCACGTCGTTTCTTTTTCTTCTAAGGGCTTCACACCTCGTGGTCAGAAACGTGTTTTCACGCGCGTCTCTCGTACCATTCTCCGCAGGGCCGCGGTGGCCATGCTCGAAATTCGACCCTCTACGAATGGTGTGAATATTATGATGGCCACGCATTCAGGTGCCAGCCAAGGACAATGGGCAAAGTGTTGATTGCCCGAAAACAACGCGTTGTTTTTACCTACGCGAACTGCGTACTTTTTTGTTCCACGGTTGCCTCGCGTGAGCGGACCGAGTCTTCCGTTGTAGGATGTTCAAGGTCTCCTTAACTCGTCCACCGAGCAGAGAGTGGCTTTTTTTCTATCGATCCGCCGACTCGCCAGCTGATCCGGACACAAGCCTCGATAATTTGCAGAGCCGAAGCCAGCGGCTGTTCGTTCGTTGTTCGCAATTAAATCGAAAAGCTGGAACCAGCGAGCTCGGTTTCTCAGAGTCGAAGACGATAGGAGAGTGAGCACGACGACGGTCCATCCGCGCGTCCGATTAATACCGAAATTGCTGCTATCAAGCAGCGCATTAGGCACTTCCGTGTGATTAACGCGAGCGTTCCGCGTAGAAGCGTTTCAAAGTCACCGGCAGAAAAGCCTCGGAACCGATGAAAGGAAAGTAGCGGGCGGCAAACAAGAGAGATGAGTCACGCAATTTCACCGAGGACGCTCTCGCGCTGTCTACCTTTACTAAATTACATTAAATACTTAACGCACACACGAGCTTCCTTCGTCGTGCGCTCGGACGGCACGCGAAACGCATAATTACGGGTCCTCCTTCTCGCAGGAAATTCAAGAGGGTCAGAGTGAAAGTGTGCGCGCGGATGTTACCGCCTGGACGCGGTAGGACGCGGTAGGACGCGGTTTTCAGCGAATCGTCTCCCGGAAAACGAGGGACGCGCGTTTTACGGAACGAAACACCCAACAACCGTCGAGATCGCCGACGCCTTGGCAATTCCCGAAACAAATTCGCTTCCAGCACGTGTGCGATGCAACTTTACGTCACGGCAACCCTTGCGTAATATATATGGAGAACAGAGAGAAGGAGATTCGAAGAACAATGGATGAACAGAGAGAGATTTAATTTTGACTAGCAAGAGATACAGCGACCTAGAGAGAAAGAGAGACGGGAAAATAGACGTAGTATATACACTTCTCTGCTAGTCGAAGGGTCGAAAAGAGAGAAGGAACGTTTAGGACAGAGAGAGGTACAAGGGAAGAGCACGCACGCTAGAAAGAGAAAGACCGGCAGAAAGTGAGAGAGGGAGAGGGATAGAAAGGGAGGGAGAGTGCACCCTATGCTAGCTACCCCTTTCGACTGGGCAGTGCCGGCATAAGTCAGGAATTCCTGGCACGCGGTATATTGCGCGGGGGTGGAGGCCCGGCGGTTATAAGCTATAGTCTCCGGCGTGGCATGGCATGCACAGCCATTTACTTCATTATGTCATTAAGCTTAATGGTCCTGGCCCTAACACGGTTCTAGACTATAGCCACTTCTACAGTTCGTCCCCATTAACTCCTCTCTCGTGCCCTCGCTAGCTAGTCCCCCGCCGTCGCCGCCGCCGCCGCCGCCACCGCCTCCGCCTCCTGTCCACCCACCGTCGGTGTACTCTTGTCTGTTAGCATCCTCGTGAACCAGCCCGGGGCTCACAATGAGCATCGACTTTACGCCGATGACCGGCTGAAATTGCCGGCACACACAGCGCCGTGGAAAATTTCCCGAGGCTGGTCCAACCATCCAGACGTACGAGGACGTCGATACTAGGACTACACGTACAATCGCTGTTGTTTCGCGGGGCAACGATGTCCGTGAGAAGCGAGGAAACTCTCGACGCGTTGCGTCGCATGGCTTCCACAGCGCGCGAGTAATGATAAATTCTTTCGCGGCACAGTACCAACAAACTATTCTCGAGTCTGGAAAAATGTGTACAAATTAATTCGACTCTCTCTCTCTCTCTCTCTCTTTCTCTCTCTCTCTTCAGTCGCGACTATTAGCGCGTTATAAAACCCCGAAACGTTGGCGACCAAGCCACAAGCGGTGGCTTTTAATTAGAGAATCGCGAGAGAATCCCAGACACGATGGGACAAAACTCACTCGTTAACGGAGCGCGCGGCAACTAAGTGGCCGGACTCGGTGAATAATTGTTCGCCTGAAAACTACCTGCAATCGCGTCAGTTTCAAAGGCAAGAGATCGAGATCGACGTCAAGCGGAAAGCTCGTTCGCCGACTCGCGCAGCCGCTCTAAATCTAGCTTTCGTGCCCTACCGGGGGTTTCATTTTGCCTCACGTGCGCACATACACACACTCACACACACACACCCCCGCATAGTCCGGGGAACAGTAGATTTTATGCTGATGATCGGGCGAAAATTGTTCGCAGCATCGCGTAAAATTTACGGTATTCATAAGAGTCGCGCGATCGTGTACGTGGCAGCAGCGAGCACGAAGCGAGCTTTCAGCCAACCCCTTCCAAATCCGTGCTCGATGGAGACGCGAGGGTCGCAAACTTGTTACAGCACTGCTTGGGGTTCTAATAATTGGAGAGCGCCAAGCCAACGTTCCACCACTCCTGGACAAAAATATTACTTATCGAGGAACGATGCGTGTTGCGTTACGCTCGTTTCGATCGAACATTTTTCTTTTTCTTTTTTTTTTCTTGCCGCGCGTGCAATTTTCAAAATTATCACGTTTATCGTCGCTTTTATCTCGACGCACCTCGGACCGTAGAAATCTACCTGCTATAACAGTATAACAAACGCGTGATTATGAATTGCAATTAAATTAATTTTAAAATAATTTTTTATTTCGGAAAAGGAAAAGAGAGAGATAAAAGAGACTTTCGTACAGAGACTATCGATTCAGTGACATGAATTAACAATGCCGTGCAAAGCACCCTTTGAAAATAGAACGGCTAAACATCGGGAATTAAATGAAAAGCGGAGCTACGGCTTGAAATTGTCCCACGAGTGAATGATTTCATAATTATTCTCCGAGTGGCGGGCTATGCTCGATTCAATAATACCGGCAATGCGATACGCTCAATGGCGCAATTAATCGTCCCATGGCTATGCAGACTTCACAGATCTTCTCAACAGCGCGTCACATTTCGCGTTTGTCCGTCTATCGTTGTCCGCAAAATTGTCTGACTTTTTGTCACGCGAGAAGCCGAGTCGGAATTAAAGCGACGTGCGTTTCCGCGATGAGAAATCCTCCTGGGAATCTTTTTTAATTCGGCCACGAGCGAGACCAGCAGCAGACGTTTCGGGCGAAGCATATGCAACGTTTCAGGAAAGTGTTGACTGCCGACTGTTTTCGAAGTAACCTAATATTTTAGTAGCCGAACTCTACATATTTTGTTCCTTGGCGCCAGACAACCACATATGTCGACCTAAATTTAGTTCTTGAACTACTCTTCGTCACGTCTCATCCCTTACTGTCATCGTAGAACTGTCTCTTCTCTTTTCTTTTTGTCTTTTATCAAGTTTGCTTTATCGAGTGGTTGGAATTATTACTTTCCTTATGAACCAAATGTCGAACGCGTTGGGAAAAGATGGCAGCTAGAGTGTGAAAATTTAAAAACAATCGGCTTCGAAAATGCAAATTTAAAAGTTGAATCTTCGAATCGGTCTGTGGCGCGGGGGGGTTTGAATTGGTAAATGGAGGTATTATTTAAAGCAGCGAAAGAAGTTATCTAATCTTGACGAAGAACGTCAACGAAGGAAGGGACTAACTTAACGATCTGTCGGACAAACTCCTCGGCGTCTTGTTGACTCCCCTCAAGGTCGACGAGAAGAGTCTAATTGTCTCTTCCAGAAGAGAGACTTGGCAAGCTTTCAAATTTCTTTGCTTACAAATTCATAAGGACCTCGGAAAAAATACACCTCCTCTCGAAGGAAATTTATTGAAATTAGTACAATTAGCGGATTCTGCTGGATTCACGGACGGGAGAACGCGACAGTTGAGACGTCTCGTGATATCGATCCGTGCATCGATTACACCAACGGCGGAAGTGGAAGTCGAGCTTGAATGGAAGATATTGAACAAAGTGTTGGAGACTCCATCGGACTTTGAGGAGACGCTTGTAGTATATAAATATATGTGACGCGCTCCGTTACCGTCATCGTCATCGAGTAACATACGATACAACGATGACGTCTTTCTTTAATTGAAGGAACGCGTTAACAACCCGTTGGCAAGACTCGTGAAGCTGTCTTTCAAACGTAGAACCATAAGAAATTTAATCCAGAAGAGCACTCACATCCTCAACACCCCGTTTTAAACAGCCACCATTGTCTTTCTCACTTCAACCGACCCATCGACGCCGGTCGAAAGAAAGACGCTCATCGTGTAACCCCATCGTGCCGGGTGATAAATTCGTGCGAGGATCCTACACAGTTCCGTGTTCCTTGGCATTAGTTCTTATCCGTTCTCTTGCATCTCTCTGTCTACCTTTTTTTCCCCACCACCGGTTTTTCCATCCCCTCTGCCGCTCGGTGGCTCGCCCTCTTCCGCTCAATGGAATGCGCCCATCGTGGAAAATCGCACCGGTGAAAAGGTGTGAATCTCCGGCCCTCGAAAAAGAACGACAATGCCCGTGTTGGCGCGGCACAATGAGCCTCTAAACCCACAATGTAGCCACTGTATCTGTACGAACGACAGCGAGAGGGCTTCTCGCGCGCCGCCCCCGCACAACCCCCGGAACCCCCCTTTTCATCGGCACAATCCTACCGGCAAGGAGTCGAGGATGCCTGGATGTTCTCGAAAGCACATTTTTCAGCCGCATAATATTTATTCGTCTCCGCGGGTTGTATCGCTTTAAAGTGGCACCGGTGAAACCGAAAAATCCTCCCCCCTCCCTCCCTCCCTCCCTCCCTCCCTCGTCGGTCGACAGGGTGACACAGAGAAGACGACGACACGAAAGGACGACGAGAAGAATGGTTAGGTTATATTTTTCCTGATCGTGTCCCGCGCGAAACTCTGTCGTCCAATTTCTAACTACCGTCACCGCCCATTTCTGTCAAAATATTTCTAAAGTTACGAATCAACTTCCTACCTTTATTCATCGTATCTTCCCCCTCGTCGCGATGTTCCATTCTTTTGGATACTACTCCTTTCTCTGTATGGGAATACGTTCATGTAACATCGCCCCACCGAGAAAGGGTTCGAAATTTTTACGTTCCGGCCCATCGTGCCTTTCGCTCTCGAAAGTACCCGCAAATGTGTGTAAATCGGTGTGCGGCGGATCTCCATGTGTCCATGGAGCGCGTACCAACGCACAGATCATTGTTCGTTGTATTGTCAAGCTCGCGGGACATGGCGTCCTGCTTTTTGTCGGGACCAGCTGAGTCAAAATGGCCACCGGTTTTGATGACGTCACGATTTCGCGTGCCACACACGCAATAGGTACACGCATCGATCCCGTTTACAGTGTCGGACACCAGCCAATAGGTGTACACGCTTTCGTACACGAAACGCGTACGGTCCTTGGTCGTTCACTGTTCTTTCTTCGGAAATTCTTCTCGCTCGAGGAAGAAATTCTATCAAGACCGAGAGACCGATCGCGAACGGAACGTCGCGAAGCTAATGACCTCTATTCAGATCGTGCCGTTAAAAGTATGAGCGCTTCTGGCTCTCGCTTAAAGCCGCGGGAACCTACTAAATTCACCGGGCAAGAACGTGTAACGAGTTCCTATTAAAAATAAGCGTCCTTTCATCGGCTCGAAGTTTCAACGCCATTCAATCCAAAAGATGAATTTAACCGGTTATCAGAAAGGGTTTCATTCTACTTGGTCATAATTGCGTTCTGAACGCGTACGTGCAGATACGTGTATGTAAGTGGCGTTAGAGAAATTCAAAGTGTGTGTATATATATATGTATATATATATATATATATATAGAACATCCTCGCCCGATGTGCTCTAAATGCAGCACGTTGCTTCCTCGAATTTCCCGTTGGAAATGAGCGAAGATATTCAGAAACACAGACTCGTTTGCCGATTGAAGAAAAACTGGGTACCGATTAGTTGTATTTTCTATCCTTTCATCTGCGACGGACGTACTTGCCACGTACCTACTTTAACCTCTTCCTTGTTAAGAAAAAAAGTATAGATATTGCGATTCTTATCGAGCGAGAGAGCACGGGCAAGTCGATCTAAAGTGTCGATCTTTTTACGCGTACCAAAGCGAAATTCTTCTTCGGTATTATGCCCTGCTTCGTAAGGTTTTCCTTACGGGTGTGCATGTTTATTACGGTGCTAATGAGCACCAGCTAGTAATCAAAGCAAATGTTTCATGACACGAGTGAAAACCGTTTGAAGGCTTTTCCTTTATGTCGTTTGGCCTTCGTCGCGCGACTCGTACGCCTCTATTTTTGTCCTCGCTTCTAAACTTCATTTCACGTAAACGCCACCATCATCGTGCACGCGCGCGATCGAAGGAAACCTGACGTTTTCTCTTCATTTTCCTTCGTTTTTTCGCCGGCAGAATATTTCCAGTGAATTTTCTTGTTTCTTTTTCTCTTTTCTCTCTCTCTTTTTTTTCGCAAATCAGTACGTTATCTGCTGGCGTGTTTTTGATTACAATTCATTCCCCATGTTTACCCTGCCAGCCGGTGGTGGTACAGGTTCGTGCAGACAAACCGCTGCTCCAGGCACTGACTGTTACTAATTAAGGGCGGTTTCAGTACGCGTGTTAATTCTTAATTAATATCTTTGTTGCCTCCTCCGACGTAGCAGCCCTCGGTACCCATTTCTCGTTCGTTCTCGCATTCTCTCTCTTTCTCTCTCTCTCTCTCTCTCTCTCTCTCCCCCTTCTCACTCTCTGTCTTCATCCTCCCTCTTTCTCTCGTCTCTGCTTCTTCTCTCCCGCGGCACCTCCGCTTTCTCACTTTTTTTTCTTCTTCGTTCTGATTCTCCTCGTCTCTGCTCCACGTCCTTTCCTCTCTCTCTTTCTCTCTCTCTCTCTTTTTCTCTCTCTTTCGCGCGCACGTTCAACCCTATCTCTTTATCTGTCTTCAGCAACACCCCAGCCCTACACCGTCCACCCACTTCTCTTCTGAAGTCTCTCGAATGAAAGGAGATGTATGGGAACACACGCGCATCTCGAGCCACTATGATAGGTACAATCGGTCACGAGTGACGAAAGAAAAAGCAAGAAAGGACTGCGGAGGAAGCGCGTTCCTCCGATTTACCGCTCAACCGTTTCAACCGGAGAATCTCTTTCGCGACGAATCGAGAAATCGTTGGTTAACCCCTTTGTCGCTTAACCCTCGTGATTCCTCTTTCTCTTTCTTTCTTTCTTTTTCTTTTTTTTTTTTTTTGCTCTCTGTCTCCCTTTTTCCATCCCCTCTCCCTCCGATACTTTCTCGCAAGCATCTAAATTGTTTCCTCGAGTTTCCTTTCGCTTCTTGAATGAGGAGTGACAATTAATTACGAAACAGCCACACTCATCTCGACGTTTCGCCGCGGAAAAAAAGTAATCCTGCCAGTATTCGGCTAAGAGTTCGACCTCTCTCTCTCTCTCTCTCCCTCCCTTCCTCACCACGCCTCGATCCACGCTTGGAAAACTTTCTTCTGTTCGACCGAGGGATTTCACCGGCAAATACTCTTCAATCGTAATAGCCAGCGGGGACTCTCGAGATCTCGAACGAGCCTCGCGCGTACTATTTCGCGAACAGCCAACAACGTTCGGCACCACATTGAACGGTGGCCCTCTTTGAAATCGAGCCCTTTACGACAAAAATATCTGTAAAGCCGGTGACTCGAGCGGGCTCTGTTAATCAACCACCGGTTCTTTCTTACGTCGTTCGGTTCTTGCCTTTCGTTCTCCCATCGAAGAATAATATTCTCTACTTTTCTTCTCACCCTTCTTGTTCCCAACTTCGACTTTCACCTTTTCTCTCATTTTTCCTTTCTTCCTGCTCTTTGCTTTTCCATCGATACGTATTGCGATACGTCTATTACATTATTATTATGTTTATTATTATTTAGCAAGGAACCGTAAGCGTTAGTCTTACTGATCTTAATTCTCCTTCCTGTTTTACCAATACGCCTTTAATTTTTAGACTACGTACGCGCGCGTTTTACAATTACGTTACAATTAGTGACAGGAGTTAATTTTTGCTCAAGATTTCTCATGTCCTTCAAAGCTATACAATCTTAAGTATCACTTGAACAATATCGCCAGTTTCTGTGGCACAAATTTATAAGCTACATGGTTGTTTTCACTACTTTATCACTACATTACTTCTATTTTTTTTCTCTCTTTGTATTTTTTCCTTTCTCTTCGTTGTATAATAATTTTTGCACACTGATCGCACTATGCTCACTACCCGTGAATAAATAAATAAACAAATTAGCTGCAGCTTTATTTACTCCGTCGTTGCGTTGAAGGAACGGCGTGTGGTCCATATTTTCTGACCTTGTTTACTCGGTTTTTCTTTGCTCATTTATCCATTTACTCGTTTACAGCTTCTTCAGCCTACTCGGATCATTATCGCAAGATTTCCTCTAGTCTCTTCGTGTTCCTCTTCAATTTTCTCTCCTGCTTCAGTGGCAGCTGGTCTCTCGAGCCCGAACGGTGAAATCATACCGCAGGAAATAAGATGATCGAATCGGACATCGGGAATACCTTGTGATGATGAATCTCTGAAGCATTCACAGGTTTAATAGATTCTGACGATAGTAGAAACGGGAAGTTTCTTGACATTTGTGTCGAAATTGTAGAGTCGTACGTTCCTTTCTTTGTCCATTTATCTTTGATAAATCCTCGTTATTATTATCATTACCATTTCTCTGTAATATTTGTAATTGATAAATCAATGTGATACAAGAATCAGATTTTTCCGATTTCGTCGATCAGTTTGATTAATTATTTTTCTATCTCACGTACGTGTGGTATGTAGATAAGTATGTGCTTAATTGAGAACATTTTTTTATATAAATGAAAGGGATATTTAAAATCAAATTCTTATATCATTGTACCTTATTCTTAATTCGATTCTCAAATCTATTTCATTCGAACATTGGTGCATTTGAGAGAGAAAATTCCCTTCATCGTCAGAGTAATGCATCAAATTTTCCTATCTTTAAAAAATTGAATTTTCTAAAAGTTTCTTATCATCGAGATCGATTCCGAATCGATGCAAATTTCCTACGATACGCCATGCTATGCGGAAATATCATTGTCCGTCATATCGTTGACTGCTCTTCTTTCTTTTCTCTCTCTCTCTTTTTTCTTTCTTTATCACAATGGCATTGTATAATTGACGTCGCGTTAGGTCGTAAACCGAAGCTGATAGAAAAGTAGGTAGCATCCTGGCAGAAACTGTCGTCCACGGAGAGGTTCCGTTGCCCATGTTTCGCCGCGTCTCCAATTTTCCAGCCGGCTTTTCTGAGCGTTGCTAGTACCACCCCGGGAGCCATGCCAGTCTCCTTTTGCTTGTAGAATCCTCCGGTATTTTCCTTTGCCAGCAAATTGGACTATTACGGTAGCGGCTTGTACCTCGGCGCCGTGTCTTCGCGAAAACCGCGTATTTTCTCTCTTGCTCCGTGTCCGCCCCCGCGCCCGCTCACGTCTCCCGTTTATTCGTACCCTTTTCCACATCCCTCGACAGAGGTCCTCTTACCTAGCGGGCTCAAAGTGGCGCGCAGTTGTTAAAACAACCAATTCTGTCGGAAAGCTGCTCGTTACGGGCGCCTCTCTCTCTAATTCTCTCTCTCTCTCTTTCGGTCTCTTGCGGAATCCTTCGTAATCCTGATGGCAAACCGTTCGTCGTTCTGCTGACGCAACGGAAATGCCGGCCAATAAAATCCCTATCTTCCTTCGGTTCTTCTTCTTAACGACGCACTCTCAACACAGGGACCGGTGATCGTTTCCTTTCCAAGGGAATTGAGAATCTTTCCTGTAATTGGTACGCGTCTTCCTCCGCAGCGAGCTCGTCTGCATTTTTTACTGCCTGCTGGAAACTCGTCTGGCCTCGAATACAACGGTTTCGTTTTAATTGACTGGCGTATTGCCGCGAGTCCAGTCTCGAAGAATTTTCTTTCCACCGTTCGTGGAGCGGACGATTTGGATTTTAACGGTGGGCGTGGTGGCGGAATCGAATTTCGAGAAAGAGAAAGTATCCCGTTACCGATTAGCGCTCCGAATAGGGGAGGGTGTGGCAGGCACCCTCGATTTCCTCGAAATATTTTGACAAGAAATTTAATATCGGGGCGAACTCGGGACCAAACGAAATTATACACGATTGCTCGTATCCTGAAGATGCGCCCGGCGTGTTTCGAACACGGAATAAGTACGTATACACGACGACGTTGAAACGCATCCCCCGTTAGACACAGGGATGATGACCTACAGGGAAATCATTTTCGACCTGTCGTCCCTTGTTTCGAGCGACATCGCTCTGCGGGTTATGGCAAGCGGAGCTTAATGGCTTGGAAAAATCGGAATCATCGCCGGTATGAATACGTAATCAGTTCTCTGCTTATTCCTCGCCACGTGACGTCATCGTGTGAGCGATGTAGCCCCGTCATCGTAATCGAGACACACTCGTTCTCTACTCTTAATGCAAATTCGCGTCTTTGTAAGTCACCGTGCTGTTACCACATTATTTTTACGCCGCAAATTTCCACCCACAGTGTGGAAAGTGAATTGTGAAAGTTTCTTCGCTCCTTTTTGTCTCGAAGTGAAGTCGCCTTGGAAATTATATCAGACGCGAGGTATATGCGTGTCGAACATTGCTGACAAACGATGGGTTTGAGATGGTATTGCCAAGAGTAGACTCTGATCGGACAACTCGAGCGTAAGCTCAGCACGGTTGTTTGGGCGTTTTTATGGACACGATCGAATTTCTCCAGTCGTTTGGAACGCGAAAGTGAAGCTGAGACGACTGAATTTCGAACATATCGTTTCGAGGGTAATACGCATTCTCTTTTCTACGTAATTAAGTGACGAGGTAGTTTAGAAAATATCTTACCTGGACTGGTATTTGAGAACGAACTCTTCGATTGAGAGAAACCTGGAACAGAAATTTCGTTACATTATTATCTGCAAAGCAAGCAGTTGTAAGTTGTGTATACAGAAATATTTCTAACAACCAGAATAGGAGCGTCCCTAATTTTTCTCGATATGTTCTTTTTTCGCGGGGAAAGAAATACCCATTAGTACAAAAAGTGATAGAATTATAAAAATTTTTAATGTAGTGGGGTATGAGAGTGAGTGAAAAATTATAAGGAGATATTAAATAATGAGAATTTAAAAGATGGAAATGAATGGTTAAGAATATCGATCAAACAACGTGCATTATTAGCGTTAATAAATATACGATTATACAGGTTATAGAAGTCATAATAAGTTCGATGATGTTCAATATAAAGCAATTTATGATTTAAATATTTCAATGATATTCGGGAACGAAATCAGACCATTAAATATCCTATTGACAAAGACCAAGTCAGCTATTTTCCTGCGATGTTCAAGTGTGGTCAAATTTAATTTAGTTAGAACATACTCGTAATTATGAGAATATCTTGGCATAAGATCACCACTATGGTAAGCTGCCAAGCGTAGAAATTTGAGTTGCGGTTTTTCAAGAACGTCAGTGTAGATATTGTAGTAGGTATTAGTATCTAACCAATGTGCAATAAAGTAATCTTAGTGCGTTCGTATCATTAAAAAGTCTAGCGGTTCTTTGAATAAGACCTAGAGATTTAAAGGCACGCGATATGATATTTTTGAAATGTTCCAGCGGAGGACAAATCATGTGAGAAAAGAATTTCTAAATCACGAATCGAGTCAAGATTATCAAGGATGGTGCCTCCAAGAGAATAATTAAAAATCTTCAAATTAGTTTAAGACTAAACCTGATAACTTTGCATTTGTCAAGATTAAGTAATAATTTATTGGATTTGCACCATATTTTCAATCTCGTGCGGTCATTCTGAATTAAGGAAAGATGATAAACAGAAATGATACATTTTCAAGTCATCCGCATTAAATATTTACAAAACTGAAAGGCAATTTATTGACATTTGCTCGTGAAATTTAATTTTTATCATCAACAGTCCTATCAAATTTTCTTATTTTGTGTGTAAAGAATAATAAGAATCCATTGTATTTACGCGCGCGTGCGTATATTTCGGAAATTTCAAATCCCATGAGGTAGTAACGCACAATTCAGCACGGTTCCAACAAATTTTACGTCACGAATCACGATAATAATCCGTTACGAATACCAGAGACTCAGCAACTGAAAGAAGGAAGGCGTCGCGCGAAATAAAATGTACCGCGTGCATTCGCGAAATGAAATTTCATTCAGAAATTAACTAGAATTCTGTGAAACAGATTTGAAAGGGGGTGACACACACTCTGGCGCTCTGCTATCTCGAGGCTCGACCCTGATTAACGGCTTCGCGAAATTAACTCGACAATTATTTCATTAGTGCCTAGTACGACATTTTTCATCCGGTCTCAATGGCCTTTGGGATCCAGAGAGGAGAGGGAGGGCATATACCTATACATATATATTTATATATTTAAGTATATATCTGCATACATATATAGACGCGAGTCGACTCGAATGCGTTACCCTTAATTATTCGACCAGAATTAACTGTAATTTAATTAATTAAGATCTCATAAAAAAACACAACGGTCGTTTTTATATGGAACCAGACGTGACCCGGGTCACCTCGTTAAAATGATTATCGAAGTTCGTGCATTCGCCTAGCTGTAATTTAACACGTGAGTCGGACTTTCGGCGAAAAAGCTCAATTCGATTAGGACTTTGATCGTCGTCGAAGCTACATTCGAGTGCAAACGCGAGAAAACAGCGTTACACTGTACTACATCTCAATTATTTGCGTTTTCATTTAAATTTTTCATTTAACGACAAGTGACGAGCAGATTCTCTTGGCCGTAGCGCCGAGGCCACAACAGCGATGTTCGTAATTAAAGGCAATTTCGAAAACCGCGCGATTCTTATTAGGCGCGGGCGTTGGTGTTGGCAGATCGGTTGGCTGGTTCGTTGCTTGCTCGTGAGATTTCTCTCGTTAGTTCCTGCGAATTTAATTGCCCGACGCGCGCGGCCGACAGAACAAATCCGCCCGTTAATCGCGCACGGGATTCTGATTCACTTTGTCGACATCCAGGCGGCCGACGACCGGCGTGCTTTCCCATTTTCTAAAAGCTCGCTCAGCGGGATATACGTACAGCGTACCACCCTCTCACGGCGGCTCAGATACGCGACTATCTCTCTCTCTCTCTCTCTCTCTCTTCTCAGAGATCGCGGTAGCCCCTGGAACGAAAATAAGTCCGCGTATTAAGACGTTTCACCACGGCCATTTTCTAATAAAGTCGTTCCCGTTGGCGCGGATGGCTCGTGGGGTCTGAAAAACAGGGGTTGAAAAAGATTCTCGCGTTCCTAAGAAGGTTAGGGCTCGTTGCCTCCAGTCGACGGAGCGATAAAGAGCGAGTGGCACGGGTACGGGGGTTGAGGGGGAAGAGGGGTCTGGGACACGAACGCAAAGTTCGCGTTTCAGGAACACGACTCTGCGCGAGTGTACGGCCGAGGCCTGCCAACACGACGTTGTCGTAGTTGTGTAGTTGCGTCGTGGCGGCTGGCGGCCACCGGGGGCGGCGGAACTCCACCCTCAAACGACTTTAACGAGCCGCCGTCTTAAAATAGGGATGCCGAGCTTGTGCCGAGTTTGCGCGTTTGTTTGATAAATTAACCCAGAAAAGTATGCTCCACCGTCGGAGTACTTAACAAGCCTCACCCGTCGAGGAAACCATGGCAAATGTGGAACAGGGATTCGTTGATACTCCAACGATTCGGTGATTAATCAAACACACACACACTCGTTCGAGACGATACAGTTGGAAACGTGCACGATGGAAAATCGTCTTTTCTTTTCTTTTTTTTTACACGTGTCCTCCTGCCGTGTTCACGTTGGCGACGCTCACAATCGCGGGAAACGGAACGGGGATACATTTGTTCGATCGCAGGATTCCGATCAGCGTGTGCTGTTCACTTGAAGGTTTCACGGAACGAACGCGTGTCACGGGGCATTATATGCCGCGGTATTATTCTGGTTTTCCTACGTTCCGTTCCGCCTTTCACGGAATCCGGTGTCCGTGCCCATGCCGGGTGAAACTTAAACCCCAATCGCGCACACTGGATGGAAGGTTACGGATTTTTTGAAAACTCGACAATACGTGGGCACGGCCCGCGCCACTGGTGACAAGACAGGGGCCTCCATTGAGAAAAATCCACTTCCTAGGTCTCGTGTTACCCGGCGTATTTTGACAGGGTCTCATTGTCGTCGCGCGGCTAAGCTCCATTGACTCTATTATGGGCCTATTAGTATTATACGAGGATTTGTGGTTACTCCCTCCTTCTAGCCTGCGCTCCTTCACGAAGCCTCTTTCTTGCCTGAAACCGAACGGTTTCGCCCACGGTTCGTCCATTTAGAGCCACGAACGCGTCCCGAGCCGTTTGACGAGCAATTTCCATCGACAGAGTCGAGTCAGCTTAGGTAGCGACACGTCTTCCCGATTTATCGCTTGGATCGTTAACACTCGGATTGGCTACCTGCGTGAAAATCCTCTTCCTCCCTGACTAACGCGGCAAATGGTACATCCAAATTAAACAAAACGCGAGACGGGCAATTAGCCCTCGAGTGTCCCGGAGATTTTTTCAGTGTATTATTAACGCTCCAGATAACGAGCCACTCTGTAATCGGACTCAGCTGAGATGGCTGAACGGGCAAATAATTACCGACGTAAATAGCAAAAAAGGAGGAATATCGCGTTGGCTTGTGAAAAGAGCGAGTCTCCATCATAAACTCTATCACGTTGACGGGATGAGAGAGAGAGAAAGAGAGAGAGAGAGAAAGAGAGAGAGAGACCCGAGTATACGGTGTACAACAGTGTGAGACCACGCACGCACGCACGTACGCACGCACGCACGCACGCACGTCCGCACTCGTAGACTCGAAGAGCCTCGCGCCAACGGGAGAAGCTACCTTCGTTTTCCAAGTCGCGAGAGCAAGCATCGCGGAATGAGCTGCTACTTAGAGAGAACGGGTGGAAACGCATTCACACACTGGCACGCAATCAAAACTCCTCGTGGCTGCCGCGCTATGCACGTACACGCGTGCACACGCGTGTGAACCCGCGTGTTCTCGTGCCCATTCATAGCGGTGCAGCGGTAAGATTTGCTCTCGCGACTCCTCCCCGCGTGTGCGAGGAAGCTGCCGCGATTCCGTGGAACGGGCGAGAGAGCGAGAAGAGAAAGCACCCGGGGTGACGCTGCCAAGGGAGAGAGAGAGAGAGAGAGAAGCAAGAAGCCAGGGACGGAAAACGGGCACCGCTTGCGAGAGAGAAAGAGAGAGTGAGAAGGTTGGGAGAGACGGAGGGAGGGAAAGCGGAGGACTACGGCGCGCGTGTGTTTGAGGCGTGAATTCATGTATGCTCGCGAAGCACTCTTCACTGGGGACAATCGAGGTGTTGGACTGGAAATCCATACCAATTTGAGCGACTTACGGTCGTTCGCTTGAAAGCCTGGTATGTACACGCTGCCACCGGTATACACGAACGTGTCGCGTATACACGAAGCTGTGCGATCTCTCTCTCTCTCTCTGTGCGTCGTGTACGCGCGCGCGCTCGTTTACGCACGCATCCAGAGCTAGGCGCGCGCGAACCCGACGCGATCAACGTTTGCGTCAACGCCTTGTCCCTTTTACTTGTTTCGATTTATTTTATCCAGTTTTTTCGTCGCTAAACCATCTCCTCACAGTTGCCAGACCCTCGACTGTGCGATTGTGCGATTTCAGTCGCACACCGCCTCTCAGAGTGGGGAGGGAGAAGAAAAAAGAAGATAGCAATTAGCGGTTTTCATTGTTCCGAATTTAACTATTCCGCGCAGCGGAGCCGCTTTCGCGGCCGACACGAAGGCAGGGAGTAAAGAATTGTACAAAGAGCCGAGTGACGTAGCGAGATTTACACTAGAATTCTTGAAGGGACCTCCACGGGGACAAAAGAGGCTCGTTGACGAGCGCTACACACGCCTCCTACTTTTCAGCCGGAGTATGAAATTAGTTACGTGCACGTGGGGAGGTAGAAAAGGGACGTGATGCGGCATAGTGCCGAGCCCCCGCGTAATCGACTCGCTGTCTCGAAAGCCGGTCAGTATTTTCAATTACTTTTGACCCAGTGACGTGTACCTCACCATCGTCGTCTCTTCGTGTTGACCGAACGATCCTGTGCACGCCGAGTGTTAATCGGACGCTGTGTCGGATTAATACCCCGGTCGTGTGATCGAAGTTGAAACCAATCCTAGCCGGTGTGTTACAAGTCGATACCCGATAACTACAATTACACTCAATTTCCCTTAATTTCGAGGGATGCATCGATCAAGCAACCGAGACTCGGCGACCCTCTAATTAGCGATCCACGATTTGCAGAAACGACGGCCGGAAACGGCTGCAACCGGTATCGAGCAGAAAGTTCCACGGTGCGGCGTGTAACGCGGCGCGGGCTCGTGGTAATGGACATAGTTTGCCGGTAATGTCCGAGACTAATTCCCGTGTTATTTCATTAACGTCCCGCAGCTCCCCGAGGGGTTAGGCAAGCCACGTCGGCCCCGACAGCCCACGTACCCGGCAACCGTGCTCGAGCTTCGCGCAGCCCCCAAAGGGCTCGTATTAGGCGCGTGTCAAAGGGTGAAAATTTACGAGGCGAGTAGCAGCCGCGAAAAGGCCGATTGATAGTCGCCTACCAACCAACCAACCAACCAACCAACCAACCAACCAACTTACCTACCTACCTACCTACCTACCGCCATCTTCAAGTCTACGCATACGCGCCGCCTTGGAATAACTCCGGCGACTTTACGTTATGGTGAAACTGGTGCTTGTACTACCCAGCCTGTTAGCGCGTACGACTCGGTTGGCCGAGGGGGGAAGGAGTAGATCGATACCATTTGTTCGTCGATAATTCGTCTCGACGAGGGAAGGTTAAATAATCGAGTAACACCTTCGATCGTTACATCATTTTACTGCAATTACGCAATTTTCAACAGACCTACGTGGGATAATTATCGCGAAAGAATTTCTGTTCCTGTTCATCCTTGACGATCGAAGCGATTGTTTTTGGATTCGTGTCGAACAGCTATTTCTGAACGAGCAAGAGAGAAGCGTGCAGGGACGGGAGATTTTCCTCGCGTTTCACGGATTGGTTTGTTCGAGCGGATTACACGATTAGACGGGGGAGGATCGTATGATTGACACCGCGACCAGAGTGTAATGAGATAAATTCGTTCCTGGCTGAACCAGGGAAATTTGTGGTCGATTGGTCGATGGGAAAATGAGAATTTCTTTTTTCGCACGCTGAATATATGCTACCTACAACCACGCACGTTCCATCTCTTGTTTCGATCAATGCTTGTTAAGGAAAAGTAACTTTTCGCACCCGTGTTTGTTGCAGTTTTTTTGTTTAAATATCTACATACTGTATTAAACATTTAATATTGTTTACAATCGTTTGACCCTAACAAGGAATACAAAAAGTGACGATCAACGGTTGCGCGGTGGGCTTACACACACACACAAGTATATAAAACAATAGAAAGACGAATATAGCTTAGTGGACCCCCAGTCGCAATTAGTGAGTTAGTTAAACTTCTAACAGGCCGTAATGAAAACACGTACGAGTTAATATACCTAAACGAAGTTGAAGATACGCGAGAAGATATCGTTGTGAACAGGTATACTCACGTGAATGTGTGGCGCGTTAGGAGAAGAAAAAAAAAAAAAAAAAAGAAAAGAGTAAAGAAAGAAAAAAAAATAAGAGGAAAAAAAAGAAGAAGAAGAGAAAGACGCCTCTCCGAGACGAGAGAGACTGAATTTTCCTACTTCTGACGTTGAGCACGCCCTGGCAGTGTTATCCAATTATTCTAAGTTGTTAAGGCGAGTTAGGGCGCTTAAGGGACTAAATTAAGACATTCCGCGCGACAAATCTCCCAAGAATCTCAATTAACTTCTCCCGAGGGGGTGCCGGTACTTTAATTAACTGTTTAATTTCATTTAATTTGCATTCGCAGTTGCATAACCCACCGAACGAGATGACCAGTTGGCGATAATACTTCTTCTTCGGAAGTGAATCGATTAATCATCCGGCAAAAGTGTACACGATACGCCATTTGCGTCGTCCATTAATTTCAATTTCTACTCCGACTTTCTTTCCCCGCTTTGTACACGGCGTTCCCCTCTGCTCGGAGGCAGAAATTTCAAAGTGAAAGTGTTGCGACGTCGTGACTCGAGGCTTGAACGCTCGTGCTCCTTGAAGAGAGGAGAGGAGAGGAGCATCGTGGTTGGTGGAAGGTGTCGAAGAAACCGTTCACGGTCCTCAGCCGCGCGGTATCGGTTTCAACGAGGCTACAACAGTAGGCTAATTTGAAATGCAGCGACTCTTACGCACACGTGATCGCGCAAAAATCGGACGGAAGGAAACACGCGGAACGCGCGGAAGGAAATACAGGCGGAACAGAGGGCTGGCTAGGTATTCGTGTCGCGAGTCTCTTGTACGTGTCTGCAACCACTTTCCTGAAAACAAAGCCGAGCGAATTCATAATCCGCTAATTTGTTCAAGATTTTTTGCTCGAGTGCCGGCGCTTGCTTTGTCACAAATCCACCGTCGATACCGGAGCGCGCGTGGGGCTCGCGTTCAAGCCGCTTTGAAGTACTAATCAGTATCGACCTGCGCCTACAGGCCGCACCCCTTATCCGTGCTTCCACCATCGCCAACCGCCCACCTCCCCCCACGGCTAGTCCCAAGCTTCTCCCTTTTTTCCAACCGTTCCTCGACTTTCCGTCAGAAACCATTCCCGTCAGAGGCGCGACGAATCAACGCACAAGTTCTACCCCGTTCTTCACCTATCCTCCGTTCGTGATCTGGCGTCGGTTTTCGCAATAGAAATTCAACGGATATGAAAAAGAAGAAGAAGAAGAGAAACGAGGGTAGTTAAGAAAGACTAGTTTCCATGACTTTTCGTTGAGAAGATTCCCATTCACGTTCGAATACCCCATAGTTTCTGGAAAATAATGGTCAACGATTAGAACCGGGGATCCTTGGAACAGCAACGGTGTAAGAACTCGTACACTTTGCCAGTCCCTCGGATGAAAGGGGTACGCGGGAACAATGGAGGGCCGATTGCGGCACGTTTTGCGGAATCGTTTCGCGGAGATGTGTTACCAGGACGATATCAAGCGTGAGAGAAAGGACACGGGGCAGGGATGGGAAAAGGAGGAGGTCGAAGGAAAGTTGGAGAAAGAGGTAGAAAAAAAGGGGAAGAAGCGAGGGAAGGAAGAATCGAGGCGCCGCGCCGAAAGCGCGCAAGATCGCTGCGGGAGGAAACGAGCGCGCAAGCATAGAGGGAATAAACGAAGAACAACGTTGTCGCGTGGCCATGTGTGAGGGTGCAATAGAGAAAGTAAGGGAGAAGGAGCGAGCAAGAGAGAGAGAGAGAGAGAGAGAGAGAGAGAGAGAGAGAGAGAGAGAGTGAGAAAAGGAGTGGACCGACGGGAGTGTGCAAGGAGACTTCTCAGGCGTTGATAGGCAATCTAGTTGATTGCCAACTTCAAACGAACCGAAAAAAGCGGAGCGAGAGGAGAGACGAACTGCTGTACAAGCCGCTGGAAAGGCAAAAGCCTCGACACGAACCTCCGGCGCGAATCTCGGAATTTTTAGACAATACGATCCGCACAGTTCCTGCATTCCGACCCTCTTCCCCTTTCTACCGATCGATTAACGCGACGCCAAGTGAATCGATCATCCGGCATTTACCTACCATCCTCCAGCATTCATTTCCTCGTATTATCGCCTACGTTCTGTACACCTAATTCACTGAAATACAGTATTATGAATTTTGTATTATTCATATATTCTACGTGGACGAAACAACTCGCGGCGCAATAACTTTCGTTTGATCGTTCGTCGACAAGATCTTTCTCATTCCGCTTCGTCGGTACTCGTCGATCAGTCTAGGAATTTTTGATTTTCACAAATTGGACAAACACAACGCGTCAGCCTCGTTGGCTCGAATTTTTCGTGCTCGAGAATCCATTATACTCGAGGGACAAAAGATTCTTAATCGGCGACCGAGCCGAAGCTCGGAGGGTTGTTCCACGTGACAGATCCTGCGAAATTGTCAGCGTCACGACGCGCGTAATCGATCTCACGGCGATCGATATAATTATTATCGGGAACAAATCGAGCGGTTGGCTGGTCTGTACTCTCGTCTTTAAGTCTGCCCAAGATTTAAGACAAAAAGGAACGAATGAAGTGCGGCAAATAAATGCTGTACTGTAAGACGAGGTGCTAGAGTGACGTTTGAATGGAAGGGCAGATCCTTTGTGCTGCACCGGGAACCCGACACCCGAAAATTGTTCTCAAAAATTCGTTATACGGATAAAATCTATGCGCCATTCGAAGCATCGTATTATATTATTGCTACGACATTTTTACAAATATCGTTCGAACGACTTTTGCAAATTTTGTTAAACGTTTTAAACAATTTCCACGTATAAAAAATTCTGGCCTCTTACGGAGACAAATAAGATCAGTCTAAGAAGATTTAAGTTTGTTCGACTGACGATAATAAACGATTCTTTAAACGATTAATCAACGTAAATAGTTGTTATAAGCTTCTTCTCTGACGATTCCGTAAGCAAGTAGTTGGAAAGTTGGCGACCTGTATAATTAACAGGAAAGGATTCCCAAGCGAATGAATCAGGCGGGTCAGTCCGTGCTGGTTGAGAACAGTTTGCCGGAGTGCGGCCATTTTTACGTTTTGTCGAGGTTCTTTGTGTTTTGGTGAGACATTGCAGGTCTGCCCAACACTCAACTCATTATACCACTAATTATTCATAACGTTGGGGATTATTCTGACAAAAATATTCAATTCCCACAGTGCACTCACCCCATTGCTACCCTCTTTCTTTGCCTTATTCTTTCTTCCCGGCTCATCTAACGTATCTGACGCCGAATCTCTCGAGAAGAGCAGCCAACAACTTTTCGCTGTTCTCGAAGGATCGCCGTTCGATCTCCTCCTCTTGGGTCTGTTTTGCACCCCCCGCCCCCTCCCTCTCCCCTCCTCCAACCCTGTTGTAACCACGTCGCAGCTGGTCAAGCAAGTTTTCCATTTGTTTGTACATAAGTCTGGAAAGTGATTTCACGAGGCGTGAAGCTGGGTCAGCCGACGAGAGCGTTTCCCTCTCCCTCCCCAAAAGCCGACGAAAACTGGCAAACACAATGGAGTTTGCACGTGGGATACACTAGGAAAGTCGCGCGTCAATTTTCAGTAACACGATCTTGAGTGGCTCTCTGTTAAGTGATAGCCGTAAGTGGCACGTTAAGTGCTCGTTTCACGGTGGGACGACGATACGCCTATTAATTTACTTCAACGTTCGTGACACGCGAGGGTCACGGGTTCATCCTTGTCTAAAGATTGAAACGCAATCCCCGATAATTGCCGATCAATGCTTTATTACGACGTATCGATGCTCGTGAATCGTCCTGCACCGCCTGACAAATGCGTTGTAACGTTCGTTAACCGGCGAGGGGGGAAATCGATGGCCAGGTTCGAAGCTGCAAGGTTTTTAATTGGTTTCACGGTTCTTTCTTGCCTCTGCCCTCCTCGCCAACGCTTAAAGCGGCTGGTCTAAGGAGCAACGCGTTAAAAGGAAGTGCGACTTGTATAGCAGCAACGTGGCAAACGTTGTTCGCGTTCCTTTCGTTTTAAAAATTCAGACCACTATTATTGTGAAAATTCGCGTCTAGGTACGAGAGGGCAGCTAACGACGCGACACCGGCAAGACGCGTTTCTTTGCTTCGTTGAACGCGGGATCGGTTTCTACGGAGCTGCCTCGTCAAGATGTAGGTCTTAACGAATGTGTTAAGATTGAATGAAGTGGTTGCTTGTTACTCGGCCACAATACGCGCACGGTTTGTGTAAAATTAATTATCAATTCTTCGCCCCTTCCCCCCCCCCTCCCCCTCCCTCCCTCTTTCGCCAAATGAAAGAAACAGTTAGAGGCTCCATTCGTGGAATAAATGGTACGGTTATAATTGTCGGAGCACAATGGGCCACGCCTCGCGAGCGAAACGATGTGACGGAAACAATGTCATCTTAATCGTCATCTATAAATAAACGGGGCGAGTTTTAATGATAATGACGCATTACCGCTCGCCACACGGCAGGCACGGCCATTCGTCCAAGTTCGTTGGAAATAAGCAATGAGAAATTCGCGGCAGAATCGTTTTCCCTGTGAGAAAGCCACCGTGCTCGGTAATTATTATATCGCAAGGTTGGTTGTACGTCCTCAGCACGTCGCGGAAATCAACATTCTGAACGATTTTCCTCTATTGCGAGTTTGCGAGTTAGTCGCGAGAAACACTACGACGACATTTTGCCCGAATAAAATTGACCAAACTGAATCTAACTTCGTCGAGTCGGTTTCCGTTTACGATTGGGAGTGAGACGCGTTCGGTGTCTGCGCTCGAAATTAATTGTGACATGCGTCGAAAGTGGCTTGATGCCTATAGCTTCTTTTTGTTGATAATTAGAATTATTGTCGATACTTACTGATACACACTGCTACTTGCTGATGTTACTCTGCACTCTGCTATTCTATTCTGACTCGACTCGACTGTGACATTTTTTGACGCTGACGACTGTCCTGTTTTTTACACGTTGATCGGCGAATTATAGCAGAATTGTATAGAATCAATTTAACGCTGCTGATGCCAATGAAATAATGTCACTTAAATATCTTTAAGAACGATCCGGAACGATTAGGATTTCTTATCCAGCAAGAAAAAGCGTTACCGTTACCCTTAATCATTGTTGTGTCGCTGACTATTGGGAACGACTCAACGAGGTTGTCTGCCCGTGAAGTTAATGTAACTGATCGAAATGGGACGATTATCGTAATTAGTGAGTGTAGCGGACTGATGTATGTCGTATCTTGATGTTTAACGTATGTCTCGCGTGTGCGTATTCATATATTTCACGTGTGGGCCTGTTTAGAGAATCAAGGCATGCGCGGGCCAGTCAATCGAAGCTTGAGCCGTTTCATTTCTCTGACGTAATTCCTTGAAAAACAGTGAAATTATTAAATATCAAACGATTTTAACCATGGTCGGGCGTGGCGGCTGTTACGACTTCTTACCAGAAAGAGAAAGTGGGCAACTGCTTTAATCATAACATTCGGTATCTACTAAAACAATTCTTCATACTAATAAGAAGTCTAACGTTTTAATTTCGACGGTTTTTCCTGTATTTTGATTATAATTGTCAGAACCGCCTCTGATGGAGATAGCCTTCGACCACGGTTTTTTCGATTCTTGAAACTGTCTGAGCTTCAACAATCATAAATATCTAAATTGAGACAGATTTCTTCAGACTGATAAGAAATCTAACGTCTTTGGCGTAGAAGATTTTGCGTATACGTTCTGGCATATTGTAATCATCTCGCGAAAACATTTAAAAATGTCTTGAAAACAGTTCGTCATTCGATTCACTCAACAAGACTTCAACATAACTCTTATCTTTTCTTTGTAACAGATGTAAAGATATTTTGCAGTCAGAAGTAAATTAACGATTCGTAACTTGTGGGGAAATAAACATAGCATGTGCAATAATAATGATATATATTTTAATATATCAACAGATTCAATATTATTAATAACTGATATCGAGGAAGTAGAGTCATTACTGATGGGGTGTGTTTCCTTTGTACAGCATATAATCACTAATAGCATACCACAAATGATACAGACAAAAGATAAAAGTTGGGTCTGGATTAGTCGATTTTATCCTGCCGCAGTAAAGCGGTCCTGCAACCTATACCGACGACTGTGCTTTCATGGACGTGCGAGTATAAACGAAACGTCATTGTAGTGGTACCGTCAGTTTCTTGCGAATATAAGGGAGTCCAATATTTTCGTGAAGGAAAGAAGTTGCTCGAAACGTTGATTCCTACAGCACATTTGAAAATCAAATGTACAACTGTATACAATTACACAGTACTCTTGAAAAAGAAAGTCAATAATGAGATGCAGCGTATTCGATATTGGCAGCGGATATTTTAATGTAAATGAAACTTTTGAATAACGAATAAATTTATTAATTGGGATAATCGTGCCTCTAAATTATTTCGCGGCAATTTCAATCGTTTTAAATAAGAATCGAGAGAGCCCGAGAGAATCTAACGAGAATCTGATCGAATGTCAATGTTTAACCAACGGGCATAATTCAGGAACATAATTCGTGCGAAATTCGCAGCTATCGACGTTACAAGCAACAGACGTCATTGACTCAACTAGGATTCAAATTTAATTAGCTCTTCTCGTGTGAGTTCTCGAAATTGTTTTTTTTTTTCTTCTTTTTTTATTATAAGAAAACTACAACAGACTTGTTTGAGTCTATCGGTAATTCAGATACATTAGGTTAAAAAATAACATGTGTAAGGGAAGCATCCTTATGCGATAGTGACACAATAGTGTATTTTTATTAAGTGAGTCGAAATGAGTCGTCGAACCAAAGTCTAAAATAATAAAAGGAAGGATAGGAAGGATCAACTCACCATGGGGTGGCGTGTGCTGAGTCGGACTGTGCTGATGATGGTTCGCGGTGACTGCGGTACCCGGAAGTACGTGCTGCGCGTGTGCACCCGGATGCACGTTGACACCGGCCGGTGAGGCCGGAAGTTGTCCCGGTTGATGTACCTGATGATGCGGTACATGGTGTGCAGGGTGGGGGTGGGGCGGCGGCAGGAAGGCAGCGGCGACGGCCGCCTGCGCATTCAGATAGGCCATCCGCGAGGCCGTGAGGTTGCCCAGATTCCCAAGATTCCCCAGATTGCCCAGATGATTCGTCAGGCTAGGCATGTAGTCCCATAACTTGTGATGAGGCGCCGTGGGCGCGTAAGAAACGGCGGAGACGCCGGCCGGTGGTGATCCTTGCGGTGAGCCGCGATCGGTACCGCTTCCGTTTCCGGCACCGTTCAGCCCCAGCAGCTCCTGGATCGCGAACGGCGATCGCTGTGGCATTTTTGCGTTTCTCTCGATTCCAACTGACTCGGTTCAAAACAACAACGACATTCTTCTCTCTCGGTTACGTTATCGTTAATGTTCCACGCGTTTTCCGATCGTTTCGCGGGTTTTCTCCCGTCAGTCGGTGAAAGAGCGCATGTTCAGGTCAGCGAAGGCTCGTTGAAAGGATAAGTTTTTGAAGAAGATCGTTGCTCGTTTCGCCTACTCGGTTTGTCGTTGCTCTTTCTTCGTCTCTGCTCGAGGTAACGTCTTGATTCCTAGGAACTTTGTTTAGAAGCGATTTCGCTGTCGAGTACTCTCGGGAACGGGAAGGTGTTCGTTGGGCTTTGTTCTCTGCTCTGTACTCGATGATTGCAGGTGATTTTAAAAATCGTAAAATGATTTTCCTTTGTTTTCTTTTCTTTTCTTTTCCTTTTTTTTTACAGTCAAAAGAACGAATAGAAAAGAACGAAGATATTATCGTTGCTAGGCCTTGGCATAACGCTTGTTCGAGATCCGACGGTTTCCAACAAGCGGCCGCATCGTTTTTTCAATAGCTGTAGCAACTCGGAGAACGCTAGGAGTTGATTCTTAGTATAGGCTCGCTGTGAAGCAATTGCTAATTGAGCAGTCCAGTGGATTTCGTAAGAAGATATACGAAAACGTACTCGTTCATGTACGCGAGAATGAAGAAACCGACTGGATGGACCTGTTGGCGGCCCTAAGTATTTTCATAGATCTCCATTATCGAAAACGCGTCGAAAATAAGTGTTTGTCGATTGCGGGGGGAAACTATTTGGGTGATTAGCGTAACGTGTTTTTAACTTATCTTCGTTGTAATGGTAGAAGCCAGCGAACCGTCGAGCGAAGAAACCCCGGGCAGCTTTTCAGCAAGCGACGGCAACCTGAACGACGACTCGGCGATACAAATCGGCTCCTATTTTCGTCGCGACCGTTATTACCCCGTGTTTCTTTTCACACTATGACACATCTACTGTCTAGAAACTATGCGCATTAACCTCACACTTTCGTCTAGTCTCTTCGTTGAATGATGGTTTCGTTGTGATCAGGTACGGTTTCCTGCGTTCATCGCTTCTGCGAGTGTACCAACCGGGGTAGACTCGTTCACTGAACCAAACTCGTTCCTCCTCCTTCGAAGACAATTAGAACCTTATCTCCGTTGAGGAGTTCTATTCAATGCTCCAGATAGTACGCGATGGGTTTGCTCTCATTGTTCCTCGCCACCGAAATAAAACTCTGGCTTGGACCTCAGCGATGCGCATGGAAATTCGTAGAACCGCTCTCTTTCATTCTTCTCTCGCCTGGGGATTGAATTTCAAGGACACAACGGAGTCTTCCTCGCCTCTGGTTAATCCCTTACTGAACTGGAAAGGCACTCGTGCACTGAAACTCTCCCGTCGGTACCTCATACGAAACGAGTCACGAACAACGTCCAGCGACTAATTCTGACTCTCTTTTCATACTCCTTTCGTCAACGTCTCGCACTCTGTTCAAGCTTCGAGTCCTCCCGAGTCGTTCCCCCCCCGAGTTTCTCCAAAAATCGTGCACTGGAAACGTCGCGACGAGTCGCCGGACTCACCGAAGCCAGGCTTCACTGACAGCACCACCGCGACTACTCGAAGGTCAGACAAGTAGTAAACTACGTGGATTCGCGCGGCGAGTTCCCACGAGTGGGTCGTGTCTGACGGCTGGATCTCCTCACTGTGTGCCGGCCCCCTCGGAAATTCGATCCCACGTACGAATCGAGCTGCGTGTTAGATCAGAGAGAGAGAGAGAGAGAGGAGAGAGAAAGAGAGAGAGAGAGAGAAAGAGACAGAATGAGAGAGAGAGAAAGAGAAGGAGAAAAAGAGAGAGAGAGAGAAAGAGAAGCCAACGTGTGTTTACTCTCGGAATAGTGTGCCCCGGTACGGCAAAACGTCTGACTGTCGTGTCGTGTGGCGCAACCGTGTCGTCGTCGCGGCGATGGGCAACTGAGCTGCCGAGCAGCACGGGGTTGCTCGACTGCGCGGCAGCCAACGAAAAAGGGAAACCCCCGGGGGCGGCTGTGTGCCGTACACGCACCCACACATGCACCCTTCCGCGGAGGGTGGCGTTTATCCGACCCACACACCCCCTCTGGACACCGCTTGCCCCCTACCCCTCCTCGCTCCATCACCGTTCATCCACCACTCGTTCTCTCTCGCGCGGCCGATCCCTTCCCCTTCGTCATCGCCTGCCTCCCTTTCTGCTCGATGCATACACAACCCCACTCTCGGCCCTTCTTTTCAGCACTCGTCGTCCCCTCGCGACAAAGGCGCCTCCGCTACTTTACGCGCCGACAGTGGCCGTCTCGCATCGCGGATTGGTCGGTCTTTTGAGACGGCCAGCCGGGTAGACATAGCCCTAGTTACCAACGAGAAGGTGGGGTCTGCCGATGTCAACGCCTCGACCGGTTACGCCTACGACAGACCGGTTTACCACGGCGAAAAGATCTCGGTCTGAAAGCTTTGGAAGCTCGAGTCGCGAGCTTCTTCCCAACCTCTCGCCGATCGTTTAGTCCCCCGATGTTGGACTCAACGTCTGACGGCTGATCAGACGCGGTAACGATCCCGCCTCGTCGGCACGATCGGCAATTAATTTCACGCGATTTCATCATGCGTAACCTTGTTCCGACGAGGACATTTGCTCATTTTACGATCTCGGTTCGTTGGAAATTTATCGATTTCATCTTGTTGCCGCTGATGGACAAAAAAAAAAAAAAAAGGCCAACGAAACGTAACGATGATCGAAAGTACTACTGTACTCGAAAGTACGTACAGCGGTGAAAGCTTCTTTCGATCGAGTTGCAGCGTTCAGAGTTTCCCCGAAGTCGAGGCAAAGATCGAAACGGTGGTAAAAATTGTGGCACTGTGAAACCGGCTTTCGCTCAGAACCTTTATTAACAAAGGGGGAGTGGTCTAAGAACGGGCCAATCAGAAAGCACCACTTTCAACCCTCATTGGCCGGGACGTAAATCGATTTATCACTCAACCCGTCCACGGTAGACAGGGGAAACACGCCCTTAAGGCCGGCCGACTTAAGGTCTACTCTCCTCGGATGCCTTTCGCGACTCTCAACACCGCCAATTCCACTTTAGAAGGATGGTGGTGGTGGTGGTGGCCGGCGGGGCGGGGTGGTGCGGCCGTACGAACACAGAAAGGGTGTGGAAACTCATGATCTTCGCCGACGAGTTTCCCCGATAGCGTTGGAGGAGAATTTTTTCGAAAGACTACTGAGCCCCCGTGGTTGGATCCGCGCTCGAAATTGAGCTATTTTTCGAAAACGAGGCTTTTCCTTCGTTACTCATCTTCTTTCTCTATCTACGCTCCTATCTATCCATCTCTACGTTTTTCTTTTTTCCTCCGTTCTAATAAACACTTTATATTTTCTCACTTTTGTAGTAGATGTTGTTTCTTTGAGTTTTTTCTTTTTCTTTTTTTGTTTACAACCTCATTCTGATAAATTTTAACATACGGATTCTAATTGAGAAGAAAGTTTAGTGCCCAAATTTCCACGACAGTCCCGCAAAATAAAGATTTTCAGATTTTATTGTTACAGTTTAGCCGTAATTTTATACTGAAGAGCCCTTTTGCTTCGTTTCTTAGATGTGAATTATGAACTAAAGTACGAATTGGTAAAAGTATCAATTTGTTAACTATATCCACTAAACAGAATTATGACAGTGAATATATAAAATAACAAGGGAAGTTTAACAAGTAAGAAGGCCGAATGCAAACTGCGACAAAATTCAAAAACTTTGCTAGAAAAATTGATGTCACTTGCATTTTCAAATGAAAAGCCCCGCGTGAACATTTCTGCTCGTCTAACGTTTGTCAGCAATAACGCCAAAGCAGCATAATACCCGATGCTAAGATGCTCTTTTTATCGGCGAAAAACTCGCGCATCTTCTAGCAGCGTGAGAAACAAAATGCTGAGAGAAAAAGAGAAAGGTTTTGTGTACGTAGCTTTGTCTCTTTGCAAAGTATCACCGAGTTCCTGCGTTTCATCACTTCGGCTAAGAAGTATAAGAACGGTTTCCTCATTTCCACTCCCATTCGTTTGTTGCTTATATTAAGAAATTATTGTTCATTTTCGGTAGTGCTGTTTTGTGAGACAAACTTCCGTCCAATATGCTCAACGATAATCATTTTTTCCATGTTAACACTGTATTGTAAAATACAATCATAATTTTTAATTCGTTTCAATCAGAGTACTTTTTCCCAAATAGAGAAACAACCCCCTATAAATGTTCAACTGGTCAGTTTCAAATACTGGTATAATTCTTGTTGCATCGATATTGTATTGTAAAGTATAATCTTAATTTTTAATGCGTTTCAATCAGTATGCTTTTCCCCAGAGAAACAACCCTCTATAAATATTTAATGGTCGATTTAAAATAGTATAGTTTTTTCTGCATCGATGTTGTACTGTAAAGTATAATCTCAATTTTTAATTTGTATTTTCAATATACTTTTTCGGTATATACTTCAAGTATACTTCAGTATATCTTTCCCCACGTAGAGAAATAACTCCCTATATTTAGCGGTTGATTTGAAATAGTATAATTTCTTTTTTTTTTTTTTTTTGTATCGATATTGTAAAGTATAATCTTAACTTTTCATCTATTTCAATCAGTGTGTTTTCTTCTGCCGTTCACAAAACGACCCCCTGTAAATGATCAATTTGAAATGGCACAATTTTTTTTAATATTAGTATTTCAAAATTATCAATAGTCTTAATTTTTAATCTATTTTAATTAGTTTGTTTCATTCTATGTAGAAAAACAACCCTCTGTGACTGATCAATCTGAAATAGTACAATGTTTTTTTTTATATCTGTATTTCATAATTACTAATCTTAATTTTTAATCTGTTTCAATCAGCTTTCCCTCTACGTACAGAAACAATTCTCTGATTAACGATCAATTTGAAATAGCACAATTTTTTTTTTATATCAATATTATATTTCAAAATTACTAATCTTAAAATTTTTTATATGTTTCAATCAACTTGTCTAATTCTATGTAGAAAAATCCCTATGAAAGATCAAAGATCAATTTAAACTAACACAATTTCTTTATATCAGTTTCGCATTAGTTTTTATTTATGTCAGCATTGTATTTTAAATCTTAGTTTAAAACCTCAAATTTTAATTAATTATTGCATTGTACTTTCACATTAATGGCTTAATGTATAATTAATTGTACAATCAATTACTTATTGTATTTTAAATCTCAATTTAAAATACAATTAATCCTTTTCAATCAGCTTATTTTTTTTTTATAATAAAGAAACAATACCTGCAAATGTTCAAAAGTCAGTTTGAAAAGGCACAACTGATTTTTCCCACGTAAATCTCGTAAAATACAAGATTGTATATAAATAATGAAATAATCGTTGAGACAGATGGCGTGTGCGAAAAACTAGAAAAATCCTCGTACGAAATTGTAGTAGTTGTCTCTACCGAGTCAAGATCATTGGAAACGCTGCATTGGAAACGTCTCTTACCGATCGTTTGTAGCCTCGCATTGTCGTTCAGCTGAACGGCGTCACCTAACGTGCGTTAAGTAGCGCGAGCCACAAAGTATCTGCGAACCTCTCAAATTGTAATTGCTCGGTGTGTCACCTTCGGCGAAATTTCGAAGGATTTGCAAAAACGCTTAAACTCGAGAGTGTGCGGCGAGCGATCGTGGCTGGAAAAGAAAAAAAGGGGGGCGCCCCGTTCACAGTGCTCTCCAACGACACCGCAGATCAAGTAAGTACTTGCTTGCTTCTTAACTTAACGGATTATTGTACTTCTAAATTCAGTGCATTGTGCTGGCGGTGGTGGTGTAAGGGCGCGCGCACTTATCATCCACACGGTGGAAGCGCAAATATCTTCATCGGGCCAGATCGCGACACTCTCCGCGGAGAGTTTAAGCCTCCTTCAACAGGATTCCAGGCGCGGTAACCGCGCGGGCACCACGCGACGAACGCTTCCACGCCCTGATCGCGCTTCTTCTCTCGACGCGAGAGATTTTTTTCCTTTCGCCGGGAACGTCGAAACGCGACGCGCTCACCGGCTTGGCTGGCAACGCGTCGCGATAATTTGCAATATTTAGTTAGATAGACGACGGCTGAGAGAAAAATCAGGAGGATTGCGCGAGGATACGAGCCACGCGGCGCGCAGGGCTTCTCGAACGTCGTTACACTTTGCCGCGTTTGCGAGCATGCCGCTCATTAATGCCGGCGAACTTGGGAAAAATATTCCGCGGCGAGAGTGCGTTCACGCGAATGCAGGGCGTTACGCGAGACGTGTTGTAAATCGAGCCTCGAAACGCGCAATAAAGCGAGCGAGAGCGTGCGAATGAAACGCGTTCGAAAACAATTGTAACGCGAGAAGGAGAACGCGCAAGGACGCGTAGACACGTAAAAAAAAAAAAAAAAAAAAGAAAAAGAGAAGCGAGGCGAGAAAAAGGTGGCGAATCGTCCTGCCCGTGTATCGCAAATTGATCGAACCCATTTCAGCGTGTTAACGGCCGTTTATTTCGCGGCTCGCGCTATTTACAATTAGTCAATGCACTATGCAGCGATCCTAGTTCCGGATAACTAGACCTCAAACCACTCTCGTTCCAGCGTTGTGCATGTGTTCCGCGCAGGAACACCGGCTGCCTCAACTCACGCTCTGTTAATTTATCTAATTACGATAGTAGTCGAGATCATTTATCCCCGCACGAGAGGAAATTTGAGACGAGCGCCGCCGGGAAATATGAAATTAGTCGCAATGCTTTAGCAATCTCGAAATTTCGTGATATTACGATGTAACTGTAGCTCGGCGGCTCCCGTTTCGTTTCGTTGCGTTGCTGGTCTGACCGATGCCAGAAAATTTCCCACAGTAAGAAGAATCTTTAACGAGCTCGACTCGATCGACTCGCAACGAACATGTTTATTTGAAATTCATTCTTCACCCTTTCCCGCCTCGTAGAAACAATTGGAAAATGAATCAACGTTACGTTCGTTAACTCGAAACGAAATATACGAATCGACGATCATTTATTTAACGATATTCCGCGAAAGTCGAACGGATACACGATCTTTGAACGGATACCCGCCGTTCGAGGAGCGGGCAGCGTTCAGTGAGCCACCGATCGATGCATAATGTCGGTAAATTAATTTCTGAAACCCGGTTTCCTCGAAGAGAGGCCTACTTCTCCAACGTCGAGGCGAACGGCGACCGTGCCCTTCGTCGGGCGGCCGCGTTTTCCTACCTGCAAACTCGAACGAAAGGAGGATCTCATTGCTCCGGCAATCCTCTTTTCGCGAACATTTTCGCCGAGTCCTGCAAAATTGTTAATCCGAAGCTTTTCCAATTACACGGCTCGTCCTCGTTCTCTCTGCCGTTCCTTCAGACCTTCCACCTCTTTCCCTTCGTGTGCCCCCCTCCCGCTCCCCGTTGGCGCCTCTCTTCGTTTCTCCTTCCATCGCCGCTCTCTTTCGGCTCTTTGTAAGCGAAAATACTCAATTCGGATGTTAAATTCAATTACAGCATTCCTGATTAATCCTAAGTATCCTTTCCCGAAGGAAAGACGACTGCCATCCATTCCCTCCCACCCCGCCGTGAACGTCTTCGAACGAGCTGGATCTCTTTCGGCTTAAGTCTGTTCTTAAGTTGAATAACTGTTGCGAACGATATGACGCCATTAAAATCTGCTGATCCCGATCCCGCGGGCTCGGAGGAGCCTACACACCGACCGAGATTATCGTTGCTCAATGTGGGAATTATCGTGTCGTGTCGTTAAGCGTAAAAAGGAGAGGGAAGTGTCGGACAAACGACGCGAATATTAGAAAGCTGGCTTGTTTGTTAAGTGTGAATGAAAGAATTATGCGTGTGTCTCTCGTTGCGCAACGGCGGCTCGAGGAAAACTTGACTTGAGGTACGAGGACTATTCTGGATTATTTACAAGTTACGTTGTTTAACTATATTTTGTATTATTTTACGTTTGTTTTAAGTTTTATATTATCTTACATTATCTCATGAGGCGTCCACATTTACAAAGTTGTTCCGAGTACAAAACAGCTCGAGGAAAACTTGACAGGATTATTCTAGATTATTTACAAGTTACGTCTAACTATATTTGTATTATTTTACACGCGTTTGTTTTAAATCTTATATCATCTTATGTTATCTCATGAGGCGTCCACATTTACAAAGTTGTTCCGAGTACAAAACGGCTCGAGGAAAACTTGACAGATACGAGGATTATTTCGGATTATTTACAAGTTACGTTGTCTAACTATATTTGTATTATTTTACATGCGTTTGTTTTAAATCTTATATTATCTCCTGAGTTGTCCACATTTACAAAGTTGTTCCTAGTACAAAACGGCTCGAGGAAACCTTGACAGGTACGAGAATTACTCTGGATTATTTACAAGTTACGTTGTCTAACTATATTTGTATTATTTTACACGCGTTTGTTTTAAATCTTATATTATCTTATATTATCTCATGAGGCGTCCAGATTTACAAAGTTGTTCCGAGTACAAAACTACCCTTATCAGCGGTAAATTGCACCCTTTCTCGAAAAATTTATTTTTTTTCGCGATTGACTCTTTTATATTTCCCTTGACAACTTATTAACGGCTAGCAGTGTTCCGTGGTATTCCAAGTGGCGGACCGTTGGACCACCCAAGGCTCATCAGAAAGACGACAAGATAATTCCTGCCTCTCAAAAAAGTCAGCCAGTCATCGCCTGTAACTGGTAGTCCTTCTCTTAATCTCCGTTCCATGAGCCTTTAAGCACCCAACGGCCACTCGAGTTTCTCACAATGCTCCAACCGGCGCCGTGGTATCTCATTCTAGTTCTGCGGATAGATGCGTTGCATTAAATGTGTCTAAATGACGCGCCGGAAGTGAAGTTCTCCTTTGTGAAACGAGGAACAAGGCGATCCGGCAAGACGTCGGTATTCGCTCGTACCACTGTCTACCAAGTTTCACCAGTGTATCATAGACTGTTTCAAATATTTGTCGAACACTTTGCTGCCAGGAACGATTTTACTTTCTCCAACGATACGGGACATTCGAAGAAAATACACCGAATCCGTTCACACAAATTTCCAAGGGCACGTGTCAAAATTCAATCAAAGCTCCGATGAAAAAGAAAAAAAAAAAAAAGAAAAAAACTTTCAAACTGCAAAACGATTTTCACGGTAGCGATTACAGGTGTTTGGGCGGCCTGGAACGGAAAATGATCGCGATCGATGATCACGCGCGTCGCGATACGTCGGTTTCTCCTCGCACGGCGGTCGCGTTTTCAAAAATCTGGTAACTTTTTCCGAAATCTCTGGTGAATTTCAAGGTTCCCAAGGATCGCAACAGATGGCAGCATACATCTAGTCGGTAATTCCGAACGTGCTGCCGTCTGCGCGCCGGGAATCGAACTGAATTCCGGTCAATTCTTTCGCCCCTTCCGGGAGGGAAAATAATATTCCGTGAAATCCTCGGGTGCTCCATTTTGCGGGTCTGCATCGCCAAGATCCACGCCGCGTCGTCGCCACGCGGCTTTACAATACCGTCAAATTACACCACGCACCTTTTGTGTGCCAGGGAAACACTCGCTTCCGTGCCGCGAGCGCAACTGTTTTCGCCGGCAAAAATCGCGATTTACATCCCTTCAATGTTCGACAAATGAATGCCTTTTTTTTCCCCGGGTGTTGAGTGACGTCCGAGTTCGCTGCTGGACTCGTTATATCCACGTTTCGCAAAATCATTTATCTCCACGTAATGTCCACTTCTCTGTGACGGATTCGAAGATTTTCGTCGTACTGTAAAAAAAAAAGAGACTGTTGATTTGTTGATCATTGTTGATGCACACGTCCCCCCCCCCCCCGACTCTACTCCGTTAATCGTCCATTGCGCTCACTCGGCATCATCGAGTTATTATAAATACTTTAGCGCATGCTTTTTCACGGGAACAAACGCGAAATTGATTTAATAGCTTGCTTTTAACATTTCTATCTCCGGGATGATCGCGCGCACCGAATTCGCTCGCGCTTTAAAACATCCTGAATGCAGTATGTACTTTTAGAACTGGCATTCCGAAGCGTCGTCCCGATTCTTCTTTTTTCCTTTTTTTCCTTTTTTTTTTTTTTTTAATTATAACGAGAATTGTTTAAAGACGAAACGTTCTTTCGTTGAAAACACGGAACGCTCAACCGAACGTTCGACGAATGAAACGTTTGTTTTGAGAGGAAACAGAAACGGTGATTTACGCGGAGACAAATTGATCAATTTGATATCTGATGATGAACCAACGATTCTGCTTCTTGCGATCGGAGGGGAGGGGAGTCTCGGAAATACGTCGATAAATGAAAAATTACCGCGGCTCTTTCCTCAGGCTCTTTCCCTTTATTTACCCGGGTTTCCCTTTTGCTAGGCGTTTTTACTTCAAGCGCAATAAAGTTCGGGCTTCGCGGCAGCGCGTTTCGCTCTTAGCACGGCTCACGAGAGCGCGTGCCTCCTCCACTTTCTTTTCTCCTCAATCGAAAAATCCGCGGAGGTTTGCGAAAGCAATTGAGATCGGGGCGAGTTAATCCTTTGATCGGCGAGGCAAGAACACGGCGATCGCTCGCTCGCGGACTGCTGCTGGGATCGTCGATCCGTTGACGTGCCTCCAAGACGAATATTCTGAAATTGATCAAAGTACGAGGAGATCGGCGCGGTCGCGCGCCGGCTGCCCTTAATGGTGCACCGGATACGCCTTCAAAAGGAATTACGCGATACAACTTTTTTCAACGGGCTGATCGCGAGGTAACACGACCATCCGCGACGCCAAACGAAAGGAGAAAGCGAACCCTCGTTAAATATTAAACTTTAAAGATCGCTTTCCCATGGAAGAAGCTCCCGCCGCCACTGTTCGCGTACACGCGCGTGCACACAGACAGAGAAGCCAGTCTGCTCTACGTACGGAGATAACAGAGTCAGGCGCACGTATACCGTTACGTTATAACACCTTCACATCGAATCTCAGCGTCCATCGAATCTTGCTTCCTTCTCGTTTCTCTCTCGTAACGACATCGTTCGCGATCGTTGGAAACGAGACATTTGAGATATTATGCCAATCCGGCGTGTAAACTACCCAGGGAGGGAATACTTACGAGTTTCTGCTGCGAGGAGGAACCTTCTCTTTTTGTCCCGGCGAGCCCCGCTGCTACTTCTTACCACCGTGAAAGACAAATTAACGCATTGATGGTCGGGGGATCGTCTCGGCTGAGTTTCGCAACGTTTTTGTCGTTTTCTATCGACGCCTGCGAGAGCTACGACGGCGATCTCGTTGTTTCGACCGGTTGAAGTTGAAATTTTTGGTAATTCCTGTCAAGTCGTGTCAAAGTGTGAGAGTAGTATATGTATGACGACAATCAAGGACTTACTTTGTATATATTATACGGTATGTATACAACAAAGAAAGTTACAGAAAGAATAAAGCTGTGTCTCTAAAATCAGAAATTTAATTCAGACGATATTTAAAGTAAAACTCTTAGAAACTAATGAAAATTCCAAAAATTCCTCGTAGTCTTTGCCACACGATACGACGTACTGCGATCTCGAGAGATTAGAGATTGCGATGCCTGTAACGCGAAAACCGATTTACGATTCAGAAAAGTGAAAATACTGGGGATTCTGAATGGAAAGTCGAACGAGTTTTCTTTTTTTTTCTTTTTTGGATTATACAGAGTGTTTCGTAGCATCGATTGAAACCACGCGGAAACAATAAAAAAGGTATTCGTACGAACATATGTTCTACTCGGGCATGTTCTCGAATAACGAGTTCAAAATGACCTCCTTTTGAATCTGAACGCAAGTTTGGAGACGTTTTGCCATTGATTGTATCTCTCCATATCACTTCAGGCATTGAATGCATTGTTCAATTCAACGGGTGTTGTTCTGTGTTCCGAGTTTTTCAGGGACACAAAGTAGCACGACAAGAGTTGAGATTTATTGATAAATAGGTAGATGGAATTCGTTCAACTATTTTCATCTCTCGATAGAATTACCATCAACGTAGAGCTCGCCATAACTCAACATATGTTCACACGGACGATTTCTTTATTGTTTTCACGCGCAGAGTCCACTGCCAAGAGGCATTCCTGATACTACGAAAATCACCCTGTACACGTTGCATCGCGGGTATGAAAAATCTTCGTTCGATATTCTCTATTTGGACATTTAGTTTTGCGTCGCGTAATTTTTGTCAGCGCGTCCACTGGCCAACCGGGGGGAGAACGAGAATTTCACCGGGCTCATAGGCGAAATTGGCCCGATTTGTCATCCGTGTCAAATCTCGGTCTAAGCACGTCTGGTATTGGCCACCGGTCCGCACGTCATTCGCTCATTATACGATCCAATTAAGGCACGACTGTTACACGGCAACAGTCACAGTCCTTCTGCCCATGTGATTGGCCCTATTCGGAGACAACGCGTTCCCATAGGCGCCTCAGGGCTTTAATGGCTCAGGATCATTCGATGCCGATTCCTTGACAGTCACGATTTCTCGCTTATTAAAGCGCCACCCTTCGTTCATGCACTCTGAATTTGATCTATTGAAATTCGCTTTTTGGTCACGGCCGCAAAGTTTCCAGCAGTGTCAAAGTTACATGGAGATTCGTAGAAAATCTGATCTGTGTGTCAAGACGCACGATGTTTAACCGTAAAAATGTGGACAAAATGTGTCGAATATTTGACGTTCAGAAGTTTTTTTTTTTTTTTTTTTTTTTTTTGTAGAAAGAGTGCTGCACGTCACAGATCACCTACAATTCGCATTGCTCTATTCATTGTTCGTTGATGGCAGTTTACTATGAATCAGATAATCGAATCAGATAATCCGTTCTAGCTAGTCAACCGTCGTTTTTTTTTTTTTTTTTTTTCACTGGCTTCTTTTTCGGTATTTCACGAGCAGGGGCGAAATGAAAAGTGCCGCGCGATATTATTTTCATTGCGCTCATCGAACGCATAAAGGCGTGGCGTGCATAAAAAGAACCGGCCATAATGATTCGCGTAACGATTTCGGTTTATTTTCCCGCGGATACGCATCGGAATATCTAATGGGACGCCAACGTGCCACCCCAAACGTTCTCATTATCGCATCTCGTTCTTTTTTCTTCGGCATTTTAATTGCAGCAATGGGCCGCGCCACCGCTAAGAAATAATTATGCTTGCCCGGCGCAGGTACCAACACCTACACGCTCAGCCACGTCTACCAACATTGGCCTCTCCCTTGTGTGTTTCGGACCTTCCTTCTTTGTCAAGGGGTGCACAGAACCCCCGAAGAGTCCGCGTTTCTTGTTTGCACGACCCCCATCGTAACCACGATGGTATCACGCGTGCCACGCCCCCTTAACGACGAAATTACAGCAGCCATGTTTGTTCAAAGATCAAAGTCCAAAGCCAGGTGAGAACGTACTTACTTCTCTCGTTCGAGCTCCGTTGCTCGAGGAAAAAAAAAAAGACGCGCGAATGCGTCGAACCGATCTTGATTCTCCTCCTCGAGAGAACTCTCCACCCTTCCTCCCTCCTGCCACCACCGAGGACCCATGGTTTCAGATGTACACGTCGTTCAACTCTTTGACGGGGCTGAAGATCTTCCGATCTTTTGGCGGGATTTCATTTCCGCAGCGACGATCCGTTTCTGATTCGACGGAAATTTTTCTTGAATACTTGGAAGTCTTTTTATTAACTCTGGTCGCAGATTTCTCTACAATCCTTCACATTTCCACGTTACACTGGGGCAGATGTACGTAGAGAAATCAACATTTGATCTAGACAAACGACGCTGTTGCAAATTATAATCTTCGGTATCACGTCAATCGATGTAGCAAGAGCATATGGCAAGCGAATCTACGTCTTACGATTCAACGATGTTTGATTTTTCGATACGACGAAAGATGTGAGAAGAAAAAGGGCGGTCAAGGCCCGACGAGATATAATTATAGTTGACTACTTGATTAGTCATTTAAAGACGATGGGAGAAGTTACCAGCCAACCAATGCCACGGCCTTCTCTGTTCTTTTTCTTCTCCTTTCTCTTTTTATTTTCAATCTTTCGACTTTTAACGCAGGCTTAGAGAGTGGCGAACCTCCGAGCAGATCTCACGCGAGATGGCTACAGAGAGATTTCGTTCGTTGGTCGATGATACAGCTTTCTTATTATTCGTTGATCAGGGGCGTCGTTCTCAACCGTGAGCTCTTTGTTCGTTCGATTGCGTATGGTTCGATAGTTTTGATTTTCGACGGGGAATTAAATTTAAAATTATAACTGTCGGCAGTTGTAACGTATAAAGAGAAGATCCTCCGTTTTCTCAATCGTTGTTCGATAGTTATTCGATGGGAACACGATTCGGAGTGGATCTTGTTTACGAGAAACATGGGAAGAAGCAAGGCACTCGACAGAGGGCAACACCATTCTGTTAGTATCGTGGTTTAGAATCTTGGACGACGCGTGTCTCGAGTATATCCCAAGAGGAAAAGAAGCAGTCTGTCGCTTTTGACACTTCTCGGTATTTTCTTCCTCCTCGTAAGCCAACTTTCCGGAGATTTTTCAGCGTGGCCCGAGGCTAGCGAAGATGCAACAGGCCTCTACTAACAAACCCGGAGAATCTTCTGGCACTTCTGCTCTAGTGGTCTCACCACGTGTAGTGCCATACATGAAAGCATGCTAGTTACGCTGGTAACTCTTCTTTCGCCCTTGCTTCTTATTCACGAGAGAGAGAGAGAGAGAGAGAGAGAGAGAGAGAGAGAGAGAGAGAGAGAGAGAGAGAGAGAGAAAGTAAGCGTCTAACGGCGAAGAGAATGCAAAATCGGGAGGGAAGTTTCCGCGAATGTGTACGCAAGGACTTTCGTCGTCGAGTTGATCGATTTCGTTACTTCCCACTTACCCATACGCTCTTGCGTATTTACTGACTTGGCTGATTTTAATCGAGGTTCAAGCACACCAAGTAACTGAGGACGAGTCGATTTATCGATTCGGGTTACACGCTCGCTCGATTTCAATTTCCCACGAACACGCGAAATGATCGTAATGGCGTCTCGATCGGCAGGCGAATTCTCGAGCATCGTTCTTACGCGACATCCCTTTTTGACAGGCCAGCGATTTTATGATGTGTCCCGTTCATGTTTGTACACTAAGACCGGCCATTGTGGCTCCCTAAATTTCGAAAAGATGCAGTTGCATCGACAGCCACGCATGACGGTTCTTCGGACGGGGGGATGAGGGGGGGGGAGGAGGGGGGAAGGTGTAACGAAAGTCTAGGGAAGAAGGAGGTTGCCGAGGTGGTGAAGGAGGATTGGTGCAGGGGACTCGGAATCGTATGAATATTAATGTGCTGAAACAGCTAAACACAAGAAGCAAAAGGGCGCTTCGACACTCGCTATCTATTAATCCTCAGCCTGCAATCTGCATCGAACGACGCAGCCACGTGGTTTCTGGCCTCCTCCGGCGTGTTATCTGCGATCGAAGAAAAGAAAGGGCCTTTACAGACAAAAAAAAAAAAAAAACTCTTTGCGATAGATATCAGTTGGCTATCTGGACATCGATTCTGGATCGATCGAAATTTAGAAATTCGTGTTAAAAGCCACGCGATTCGAATTCTCGACTTGCTGTTGTTAATTTTAAACGACGACGTTTGAAATTAGATTTGTACATTTTGATTCTTAACAAACTCAGAGTTCGAAAGCATCGAAGGAAACGTGTTGAGAAACGAGAACGATTTCAGTGATCGATCATTTTTCTTGACGAGGGAGCAACGTAGACAGATCGTAGATAGATCCTAGATTGATTCTAGGAGAAGAAGAGAAGTTTAAAAGGAACTGACCCTCGGGGGAAGGAACGTTAGCGACAGAGGTGTAAGCCACGTGTGTTCGTCTGAGCGCCGGTAAGAAGCGCGTGTACCATCATAAGGGTGAAATGGAAAAATATTTTTCCATTTTCCCTCTCGTAGACATATAGGGGGAGGCTCCCACTCTTTTCTTCATCTATTATGCGCGTTACACTCGAGCCAGAGAGAGCGAGCTCGCACTTACGTGTATTTTATGCATTCGAACGGATGCAGCCTGATGCGCCGGGGGAGGAAGAGGCTCCCGCCGCCCGAGGGGGAGGGGGTGGTCGGGTGTCGGATAGTCGCCGGTAGAGGGGAGGAAGGGGACAGCTGGAGCTATCAAGAGGCTACATATAAAATCATAAGGCACGGCGGCCACGCCCACCACCCCGCGGGTTCACCAATCACCGCGGACTGCATTTAAATCGCAACCCCTCGGTGCATTGTCGACTTTTTTTCCGCGGGCGGGGTGACTCGCTTCTGAATATATATCCCGCAGGCTGTGCCAACACCAGGAATATTCATATTCCTATTCCTGCTACAACCCGTCGCACACATCGCGTACAACCTGGCTCCCTTTTCCTCCCTCCCCCCCCCCTCCCCCCAGCCTGTCCCCCAACCCCCTCGGCTATCCATCGAACCACCCTTTCGCGAGTTCCCTTACCATCGTGTCTCCCTACCCGTGTCCCTCTTCCTAGCCTCAGAAATCCTCCCCTTTCCTATAGGCCCGAGTCTACACACGTGTGTCATTTACGCGCACTTATCATCCACCTGTGTGTACGCCGAACCGTACGTCGACCATTCCCATTCTCATTTTCCTCTCATGGTTGGTCGTAACTCAGCTATACAGGAAGGAAGGAAAAAAGGAAAGAAGGAAGGAAGGAAGGAAGGAAGGAAGAAAGAAAGGAAGGAAGGAAGAGTTTGCTTCTTCGTACCGGCTCTCGATACCGAGGGACGAGCAAGACGATACGCGGGCGGGCGAAGACGATACCCTCCGACCCATTCGCCAGCCGACGATCAAATCGAGACGAAGTGCGCTTTCGCGATAATGGATTAGGAAGGTATTTTGTCTGCGACTTTTTCTCAACCCGCCGTGGAATTATTCGGTGGAATAGTGACGGATCGTTATTCGCCGATTCGCTCCTGGCATTTAGCATCGATCGCGATTGAACTCGACGATCAGGCAGTTGTAAGATTCGTTTGGATCGGGTTTGCTCCACATTTTCCTTTTCGCGGTTGTTTACCACGAAGACGGAGAGGAGCACTCGGGTTATTAAATTTGTAACACTGACTCGACTGATGAAGCTGTCATTCTCTACGAATGAATGAACGACACTCGCGGCAAATAAAGCTGCTTTGTAGGAACTTTTTTTTGTCGCGGAAAGTTCCTTAATTTTCGTGTACACAAACAAGGAGAAACTTAACTACTGCGGACCGTTGTAATGACTTTTATTAAACCTACGTGATATTCTCGTTAGAGCTAGTTCGGAGTAGCTTATTCGCAACTTGTTATTAGTCGAGGGCATCCTAGTTGGATAACTATGTTCGTATTGTGCTTGGCGGCGCAATGAGAAAATTACCAAAATACGTTTCAGTATGACTTTAATTGACACACGTTGATAAAAGATAGCAACAAAGTATACGATTTTACGGTATCTCTGAGTGATAGCGCGAGCAATTTTTGATAAAAATAAATATTTTTGACACGTCCAACTCTGTTAAAGTTCTCAATGTTCTCAATTTTTTCAAATTTGAGAAATGTCCTTTTTGTTGAAATAACGTAAACCATGATATACCTATATGTTGTAAAGTACGAGTATAAATATGTATAGTTTTATATGTTAATAATTATATTAAATTGATAAAATCGAATAAATTCAATACATCTATCGATTACATTTCCTTTCTTTTTAAAGTACTCACTGCAGTATGGTACATTGACAAGTATTTGTTTAATAGGTACGACAAGAATTGCATTGTATGAATCAGAAATAGGTATTATATTTATTTAGTATCTGTATATTATTATTTTATAAAGTTATTTTACAAAAACGACGTGCGATCTGCAAACGATTGATTTATCAATATATATTTCATACATCCTTGAATCGCCAAACAATTGTAGCTAATTCTGAACAGATCTCCAGATTCTCCAGAAATCTTTCATTGTGTTTCGATATTGAATACATTTTCTCTCATATATTCATTTTTCATACTATAATAAGAATAAAAAGCACTTGCAATAATGCTGGCCATTTTAATAATATTCAGTATAAAAAGTACTATTGATTGATCAATAATTAATAGAGTGCGGATTTATACGTATTCGTGGCAAATTCGAGGTTGCAGAAATGCACAGAATCCACATAATATGAAAAAATGCATAAAACATCCAACATATAGTACATTTCACAATACTTTGCTCAACAAAATTGCTCAAATTGTTGTTCAAGTTGTATATAAATAAAGCTCTGTTTGCAACAGTAATCAAGTTGTTAATAGATCAAACATTTTTTTTGCCCAACTTTCACGTTTTAAATTCCATTCCTAAGAATATAAAATTCCATAAGTATTCGCAATCTAATAATTATTGTTCAAAATATAAAGCTAACGATCTCAATAATTCCTTTTTATCTTTTAGTCTTTTCCGATGTAATAATATTTAATTATTAAGCATTAGAGATACCAATGTAATAATATTTTGTTAAACATTATTTACTAAAGTATACTAGTATTATAGTATTATAACATTTACCAAAGCAGTACAAAGTATTGTATCATGATATTTACTACAACGATCGAACGATCTCAATAATTTCATTTTTCTTTTAGTCTCTTCCGATGTAATAATATTTTACTAACCATGAGGGGTACCAATGTAATAATATTTTGCTAAATATTATTTACTAAAGTATACTAGTATTATAGTATTATAATATTTATCAGAGCAGTACATAGTATTGTACTATATTTACTACAACGATCGAACGATCTCAATAATTCCAATAATACTAAGCTTGAGGGATACCAGTGTAATAATATTTTGCCAGACATTATTTACTAAAGTATAGTATTATAATATTTATCAGAGCAGTACAAAGTATTGTAGTATTATGATATTTACTACAACGATCGAACGATCTCAATAATTCCTTTTTTCTTTTAGTCTCTTCCGATGTAATAATATTTTACTAAGCTTGAGGGATACCAGTGTAATAATATTTTGCCAGACATTATTTACTAAAGTATACTAGTATTATAGTATTATAATATTTATCAGAGCAGTACATAGTATTGTAGTATTATGATATTTACTACAACGATCGAACGATCTCAATAATTCCTTTTTTCTTCTAGTCTCTTCTGATGGAATAATATTTTAATAAGCACGAGGGATACCAATGTAATAATATTTCGCTAAACATTATTTACTAAAGTATACTAGTATTGTAGTATTTTTCTTTTAGTCTCTTCTGATGTAATGATATTTTAATAAGCACGATACCAATGTAATAATATTTCGCCAAACATTATTTACTAGTATTATAGTATTATAATATTTATCAAAGCAGTACAAAGTATTGTAGTATTATGATATTTACTACAACGATCAAACGATCTCAATAATTCCATTTTTCTTTTAGTCTCTTCCGATGTAATAATATTTTAATAAGCACGAGGGATGTACCAATGTAATAATATTTCGCTAAACATTATTTACTAAAGTATACTAGTATTATAGTATTATAATATTTATCAAAGTATCGTAGTATTATGATATTTACTAAAATATCATAAAGATAATAACGGACGAAGGAAACAAGGTGTATGATATCGAGTGATTTTTACGCATTGTCCAGTCAGCGCGATTCTCCAGCCTCGGAAGTCCGGCGCATGGAGAACATCGATCGAAGGAAGCCGAGAACGTTTATCCTTAACTATGGGAAAGAGGTATTCCCCGCTTTAGCGGATACGCAACACGTCGTATGAAGGAGGGAAAGGATAAGTGCAAACGCAAGGGAAAACGAAGAGGAAAAAAGGACACGCAGGATGAAGAAGAAAGAAGAAACGTTGAAACATTCTCTAAAATTATTGGAAGGGTACGGTAAGAGTGCCGAAGGGGACCCTTATCCCTTCCTTCGAGCATGTCTTTTTAGTACATCACCCTAACGTCCCCTTCCAATACCCGGCGGGTTCCATCGTTCGCTCATTTGATTTCTTCTTCGTGCGGAAATGGCTGAGCAGCCATTCGCGCGAGACTTCCGGTCGACTGGAGATAGAAATGGAGTCCCCCGGTTGAAAAAGGGTGGAAATCACTGGCAAGCAACCGTGGCATCTCGTTGCCGCGGGAAATTGCCGTTCGCCGAAAATTGATAATAAATTCGATAACGCCGCCGGAGTCCGCGTGCCTGATAATCGAATGAGATAAAATGCCAGGATATCTGGTTGATATCGGCGAATCGTTGACGTCTTGCCGCGTTTCGCTCTATTTCCATCCCCGCGGATGCTGCCCTTCATTTTATTAACGATCCTCGATCGAGTTCCTTATTAAATTCGAGAATTACTCGGCGCTCGATTGCCCGCCAACGGGGCAAGATCGGAAGCAGCTTAAGTTGATTCCCACCGTGCCTCGTTACGTTCGTCGTACCCTTTTTCGCTTCATCGGGAGATTCTGTATATTTATTGAAAACATTTCACGATGACTCGCGCGAGAAAGAAAGAAAGGAATAGCATAGACGATTTGTTTGAAGCAACATTTTGATCGTCCTTCCGGAGACTCCTTAACGTTGGACGTTAGAGGCTTTCGTATCTTGCTATGGAATTGTATGAATTAGTTTATCACGTGGTTTGAAATTTTCACTAAAGGGACAGACACTCTACTGTCTGTTATATTTACAGGATTATCGTTCCCTACAATTTATACGAACAGTTCCTTCGTTACTTCTTATGCTGTCTGTATCCACGAAGGATAACTTGACCAGTGAATAAACACTTAAACTGTAACCCCGTGAATGAGTGCCATTCCATTTTTGGAGGATTCAAGCTTGTTGAATTTTTAGAGATTTACTTACGTTCTTCAATAGCATGATTCTCTTTTCAGTGATGACCAGGCTGCGGATTTATATTTGCAAATTTATGTTTCTCGGAATATAATAAAAAAGGTAGAATCTCGATGGAAAATTGTTTTACGTAGCAAATATCATACGTGCAAGTGCAGTAATTTGAATATTTTATGCTTTTTTTTTTAATATTATGAAATTGCGTACAATTTCACAATTTAAAATTGATAAAATCCACTGTCTGTCGATGACTCTAAATTTCTTCACTAAAATCAGAGAAGTTCTTCGTTCATTGGCATTTACTATCATCTCCTATCTAATGCATGAACATTTAACAAAACTGACAAATTCTTAGACATCTGTCGTTTATCCAGTAAGGATATCTAAATGATATAATTGTGGAAACAAATTTATCATAGGACCATTAAATACACCTCAAAATACAAATGTAGATATCAAGTAACGAGACTTACCCTATAACTTGTGGAACATTGTGAGAACAACTATTGAATTAAGGGAAAGTAATATTGTAAGAAATTTATGGAAATTCACCGTTACGTAAATTTCAGTGTGAAGAGAGCGTAGCAAGTGTTAATTTTTTGTATAATACAAGCCACGTTCATTCAGACTCGGACAAGACTCTAAATTCAAAATTGTCGAAAAATCAAATTCTTGATCACTCTCGAAATTTATAATTATTGCACAATCGTCTCTCCAACGAAACGTTTCAAAATTGCGAAGACACTGACAAAACAATAATGCCGTGGACAATTATAAATTAAAAACGATAAGGCCGTCGTCGATGGTATCTGGCTTACTCGTTAGCTGCTTGCAATTAGAAAAGATACAAGACGCCCGTAATATTTGAGCTGGCATTGTCGTACCCTCGGTTCCTCGCCAAAGGCAGTTTCGTGCGGCCGCCATTTTACCACCCTTAATTTCTGGATCCAATCAAAATGACTCACGCGACTTTGTAAGGCGATTCGGTCCCCTCGGGGCACACCAGTTACGAGTGATGCAATTACGCTTAAACGCTAACGAGCTAACTCTTGATAGAAAATGGCTGTATGCTCCGTTGGCTGCAAACAGTAAAGCCATTACTGTACCGTTCTTTCGCCCCGTTATCATATTTCCTTTCTTCTTCTCGCTTTCGACGACACCGAAAGTATTTTTTCATTCGTCGTCCAAAAGCCATTCCTTTTTCTCTCTTTCTTTGTCGTTTATTTGTAATTTATTTCATAGGAAGAAGAGTTTGTGAAATATCCTTGAACAGGGTGCAGGGTGAAATATTGTAAAGGAAATCTTGCGAGCCTAATCCTTATTCACCAAGAATGCTTCGTCCCGTAAGAATGATTTCCAAGTGATAGATATTGCTCTCGACGGTGGTAAAAATTGCGATCGAAAGTGGATTACTTGGAGTATAATTCGTCGTCTGGGGAGGAAGGCGGAATATCCCTAGCTTCCATTTTCGTGCAAGGGCTCGGATTCTACTCGTCCCTTTTAATTGACCGCTCGATTTCTCGACAAGAAAGAGACCATTTGGGAAATTGCTAAAATTTCTATCAGCAATTTCGCAAGCGAGTCTTGCCACTGGAATAAAAGGCTGATGGGGTGGTAGAAGAGAATAAAACGGGCCCGGGAGATGCGGTATATACGAGCGAGAGAGCTCGCCTTGTCAAAGGTCCAACGCGGAAAAGTCGTTTCGTTCCGGCCATTGTCAAGTGCCCTCGTCCAAGAATCCTAAAGGCACTGTCGTCCTGCACGCTATCTTACGATGTCCTTTCGCTTCCACAAGGAACTTTCTCCTCTTCCTCGCCCCTCTCCACCTGACTGCCATCCCCCTGAATGCTTGTCAGAACCAGAAGACATCTTTTGTAGCGAGTTAGTGGTTCGAAGAAAATTGTATGTTGTACTCTTCGATATCTCGTGAACGAACGTTTCCACTTTCTGCTTCTTCTTCTTGCGTCCTCCACGAATTCTGTGGGACTCCCGCTGTCGCAACTGACTTCTGCTTGATTTAACCGTGATACGTAATTTCAGGGATGGTGTTGATATCGCCTCGGACAAAGAGACACGAAAGATAAAGTCTAATGGTGTAAAAGATCTTCGTAGTGAGATGAAACTCCACGATTATCGAGATGTTGCAATTAATCTCTATCCAAATTTAAACGTGAAGCAGAATTAAAAAAAAAAAAAGAAAAGAATGTTAAATCCTCTTACTCAACTTTATTCACTTTGCGACGTCCAGGGAATTCGCGAATTCGCGAGACCCCCCAATCTTTTGTACGAGTCAACCGCCAAACGCAGGGAAGAGGACCGCGCATAAAACGGGGAGCGGCTATAATATTGAAAACCGCCATCGGTCATGATTTTTCTTGCCAGTGGTAGCGCGCCTCGAGTCATTAACGTTATACGTTCGTGCATTGCGAGAAGAATAGGATGGCGGGTTAAAAGAAGGGGGTGAATGGCGGGGGTGTCGTGGTGTATTCGCGATAATAGCTATGATTAGAGTCGCAACGGCATATGGATGGTGCGGTTTTTTTTTTTTTTTTAATGCGGCTCTCAGATTCCACGAAGGCTCCATATGTACGCCGACCTAGGGTCCAGAAATAAAAATGTCGACGTGCCTGCGTGACAAAGGACGTGAATTTTAATAATAGATTTATGCGCATATGTTAAGTACGCTACCGTCATTATTTCTGGGGGTCGCGTCAGAACCGACCGGTTTAACGTTTAATGGTATCTGCAACAATTGCGCGCTTACATCGTAACCTAGTACGCTTTAAAATTTTTATCGAGACCCACCACCACCGAGCACCACCTTGGTTTTGCATTTGATTATCATACCCCCCGTGCGAGCGTCGAAGCGTCCTCCGCGACTTCAGGGCCGCGACGGTCGCCATCTTGAGTACGCTGTAAGTACCTTTGCCGCATGTGATCATCGTTTATGCATACGTTTCTGTGCGTTCCTGTCGCTTCTAGCAACGTCAAAGACGATTCGCTATGGAAAACGGCAAGTTGAGTGTTCGACGAGGATACCGCGTGCCTAATACCGTAATTTTGTAGCAATACCGACGAATTAAACGGACAAATTCGTGACAAAATGTGTATCTCGCACGTTATCAGCGTACAGACTCTTGCTGACTGTTAAACCTTTAACTGCACATTGAACCCATGTGTTTCTCTTATCAGTTAGATGTTTTAATTAGAAATTATTATTATTTACAAACAACAAAAGATCTTCTTTACACGAGCAATTTCTCAATACAGGTACTTGAAGACATCAACGAATATAATGTAATCGCTTTCTCTATATCTCTTTCTAATATCTGTAACGTTTATGTCAAGTAAATTTTTTACCATTGCAAATGTCCTTGCTCCGCGACCATCTTGGTGCAGTCACCATTTTGTTATCAAGCATTTAATCAAGATGCGTAAGTAATTTACAACCCCCTGGCTCGTTCTGCTGCAACCCCAAAGGGTTTACGCTGGTGCCACTCGAAATAGCCCCTTGGAAAATATTTTTCTACTAATGGCTCCAGTCTACCAACCCTTGACGCAGCCACCTTCCTCCCGAAGTCTTGCTTTCCCTTGTCAATCCTGATGTACGCTCGGTAAGTAATTGAACATGGTCACGTGAAAACAACCCCCGCGTGTCGTACGGCAAATGCGAGGACCGAGGGTTGCAGCGCGGTGAACGCGTTCACCTCCGGAAGGAAAGAAAAATGGAGGACGACGGAACGCCTCCGAGACATTTCTTTCCCACACTCGCATTGCACGCAACCGGAAGAGATTTTCCGACAATTTCAAAAGCAATTATTCTTGAAGAAAGACGAAACCTTTGTTCAAGCGACCACAGCGATTTGAAAACGATCTTTCGAATATGACTCGACGTCGCTTTAGATTTTCGAGGATCTTCGTTTCACTTTATCCCGCTTTTTAAACTTTCGCCGATATTCGTGTTTCGACGAATAATTAAAATCTGATGGCAAATACACACCTACTTACTTAGGCAGTAGCTTGGGTTGAATGCCTTATAGACTCTCTTCTATAGTTTATATTGACGAAATCTTATGCGTGATGTTATTTATGAGTATTTTCATTAACAAAACACGACGATTTATTCTCGACTCTTGACGAACGATGAGAAAGGTTCGTTAATAAAAAAAAATATCACACTTTGGACTATATCATGAATAAATTGCTTGCATTACGATTATTACATACGCGGTGGGAAAACGGAAATAGAATTCTCAAAACACCCTCTAGAGTACTCTTGCCTTCGCCACCCTCTATGTCAGGCCATCCCCCTTGTCGGCCTGGAGAACGTTTATCTCTAGCTCATGCATAACAAAAACTTCGCCCGGGGATAATTCTTGGATTCTGTCCCCAGAGGCGGGTGAAGACAGCCTCGATCGCATTAACCCACGGATTCCATGCAAATTCGTTCGGTTCACGACGAATTCGGCTCCCGACGAAATCACCGGTTCGCCGATGACGACGAAGAATTCTCCCGTAAGTCGGCTCGTTAGCTGGTTATTTAGCGGCGATTTGCGTTCCCGCGCGGTCCCCGACGTTTAGTTTTCGGGCCTGGTTAAGTCGCGGCCCGCATGATTTCACATTTAAATCTGATAATCGGGTTTCCCAGCCACGGAGGGGGGCCAAGAGAAAACGAAACGAGGCGAGAGTCGGTCCGCCAGCCGCCATCTCTGCGTATCCTCCCTGCCATGTTGATTTTTGTGCGTGCGGAAGGGTGCCTGCATGCGAAGAGACTTCGGCCGCACGCGCGATCGTCAATCGTTTCAAACCGTACGCGAATTTAACCAAAACGTTCCACGATCGATAATCGGTCTTCAACGGAGTGCCGATCCTTCGGAATGAATGGAAATTGACCGATAACTTTTCCATGCGATTGGGACGTCTCTCGCCTAGCAGGGACTCTAGCCTGAGTTATTACGAATGTCCCCACCTCCTGTTTGGATATCCCCACCCGTTGTAACACTCCCGAAGGGCTGGTGCACACAAAGCACACATCTACCCCATTACGGTACAGTCGGCGCAAAGAGGCAGCCCTTTCGAGCGAGATTATTATCGGCGTGGCGTGGCGTGGCGAGGCGAGGCGAGGCGAGGCGTCGTGCCTGGTTGATTCGCACCGACGAAAGCGTCGCGCCGGCCAGATATAATACACACCGCCGTACGATTTCGAGCATTGCCGATCGGTATTTTCGACTTTATTCGAAAACCGCATCGGGGGTGCACGGTGGGCGGCAGGAAAAAAGAGGGGGTTGGGGAGGCCTGGAGAAATCGGGAGGCGTCGTACTCCTGAACACCCCTCGATTCCCTTGCCGCGTACCATCCCTCCCCCACCCCGCGCACCCCTCGCTTTTTTTGCATTAATTAAAAGCTCCTGCCTCCGGGCCGCCAGTAGTACGGCCATCTTGGCTCGAGGCACGCCCCCTCTCCTTTGTTTTCGGATTTTTTTAATGATTTCTCCTTTGCAGACGCGTATCCTTCTCTCTTTCTCATCCCCTGTGTTCCCCTCTTTGCACTCCGCTCAACATCCCCCTCCCCCTCCCCCCTCCCCTCCCCCCGTGGCTCTCTCTTTTCCACCGTTACTACCTTTCTCGCGTTTCTTCTATATCTTTGCAACCATCCAAACTCTCCCCTTGTCACCATCTTTCACCATCGTCCCACCACCCTCCCGTGCACCGTGAATCGTGCATCGTGCTCCTTTTTCCTCTCTGTTTCTGTTTCGAAATTTACCCGCTTCCTCCCTTCTCGATGCATTACCGCATCTGTGTGCCGATGTGCACGTACACGCGCGTATCCAACGCACGTTGCACTCACGGGACCGCGGGAGCATCGAGTGCAAATGCGCGTCTCTCGCGTAAATACACGCATGAATCGAACTGCATCTCTCGGTCCTGTTCGAGAGAGGGCTGGCACACCATAATACCAATTCGTTCGAACAGAGAAACAGGCGTCGTCGAGGCGAGGCAACTGATAGGGGGCCCAAGAGCGAGAGAGAGAGAGCGAGAGAGAGAGAGAGAGAGAGAGAGAGAGAGAGAGAGAGAGAGAGAGAGAGNTCGTGACTCTTGACTGCAGGTTACGCGTGCAGAGAGAGAGAGAGAGAGAGAGAGAGAGAGAGAGAGAGAGAGAGAGAGAGAGAGAGAGAGAGAACTAACGAGCAATAGGGAAGGGAACACAGGGCCAGGCGAGTGAAGGAGAGAGAAGGAGCGAGTACGAGAAGAGGAGAGAGATCAGCATACACGGTGCTATGGTTTTCGAAATAGTTCACGATCGCGCTGCTCCGTCACGGACCCAGGCTCACCCGGCCCTTTTCTGCGTTTAGTTTTTTGCCACCAGTGCGTGGCGTCAGGTTACGCAGTTTACACGTCGGATTCGCCTTTTCTTTCTCTCGATCGCCACGTTTCCTCCTTGCCTCTCCCTTTTATCTCTTTTCTTTCCTCGGATGTTGGCTGCTGAGGGCCTGGGGGGGAAACGGGGGCACGTCGATCGACGCCTAATACACCAAGGATCATTCCATCGGTATGTCTTTTGTTTTTTTTTTTTGGGGGGGGGGTTTTTTTCTATTTAGTTTCGAGCTTTTATTATTTCTCTTTCTTCTATCTTTCACCTTCTCTTCTTCCTTTTCTTTTTTCTTAATTGTTCCTTCATTGTTTGTTTATATATCTCTCGTGGAATCTGTGATTCTCTGATTCGAGAATTTTCTCACGAGTTCTTTCTTTCTTTCTTTCTTTCTTTTTCTTGACGGAGATTTTTTTAATCTTAGAAGTGATTTGTATTTAGGAAAGCATGCGTTTTGAATCTTGCTTGCACTCCCTGTCGAATCGTTTCGCAAAGGTTTCGTAAAAAATCGTCGCTCGATGTAAAACAGTAAGGCACAATTATCGGACCAGCCTCGAGTTGTCGAATACGTGGCTTCGGATTCGCATCGTCGACGTGTCGACGTCCGACATATATCCAGCGGGGTAGAATATTTTTCGGTACATTTCGGGAAAAGTTCACGCGTCCGTTGCGTCCTGAATGGATATGTTCTTATTGTAAAAAGCAGGGACATCTGCGCTCGACAATGTTTGGACACATCGACGGCGACACACAACTTTTGTCCAGTGGGATTTCAATGCGGTCGTCTCCGTTCTGAACTCTCACTCCACGGGCATAATGGAATACGTCTCGTAAATGCGAAAATTTTCGAACACTTCGAGAAACCGGCCTGTCGTCGAAACTTCTGAAATTCAATTCGCCCCCTCGAGTCAGCCCTGGGAATTGTTAAGTGCAACGCAACGTAAATTAAACAAACGACCTTCCTTCCGCCAATCGATTCGACGAAATCGCCAAACGAAGATCACAGGGTTGCGAAATTCTTCGCTCATTTCGTTTCTTCACGTACGGTGCGCGAACGTTAAACGTTTTCGACGTCGTTTTCGAGCCGAGTAATTGCGTTCGTTTCCCCGCTTGTGCGGAGGAAGATTTCTCTGCAGGCCGCAGTCGCTTTTCTTTGCAAACGAGATTCGAGCAAATTGAATATATCTTGTTTAGAAACGAAGTTCGGGCGAAGGAGAAACCGTTTGCCGCGCGACGCGACGGGCGCCGCGATCCGTCGGCACGTAAGCCTTACCCGCTCGCTTACTTCACCGCCAGTCCAAGTAGTATTCGTCGTCTGACTCGAAACGTTCCTCAGTTTCACCTTGCCGTTTCTACTTCATTTTTCACTTGTCGAGTCAGCGTCTATAACGTAGATACCTTCGATTTAAAAAAAAGAAAAAAAGAAAAAAAAAAGAAAAGAAAAATCAAACGATCATTTTGAAATCACGCAAAGAAGTTTATCGCTTTGTCGCTTTTAGATTCGTCACTTTGGGCCACGCGATTCTCTTTGCTCTGTAAAAATTCGAGAATCTTCTTCCGCCGATGGAAAATCACCGATCGCGGCCGCGTCCGTTGATTCACCAAGTTTCGGCACCAGGGATTCCCGACGCTTGATAGAAAGTAGAAATTTTATTCCGGCTGCTCGCAATTGGTCCGAGTGCGAATGTTTATTCAGCGAGTGTCGCGATTTACGAGCGGACGGGGCATTGCACTTTCGCGGAGAGAGGCGAGAAGCGTTATTGTGATAGAAATTACATCTTCTCCGTCCGAGGATGTAAATTATTTATAGTCGGGCCCTGAATGAAGAGTTCATTAGCAGCACTTGTGCGTCTTTGTCGTAATTACTGATGTACGTACACGGTTCCGAGCGGGAACAGCGCGTAAGTTCGGGGGAAGAATCCGCGTGAACGTTGTAATTAAATTGTTGCGCATCGCCGGCTTCATTATTTATATGCTTATTTGCATCGTATAATGCGCGTGAGAGTAACGAATTGTACGTGGTCGTGTCGTCCTGTCGCGATGGAAATTAATTAAAACGAATAAATTACAGGAGACGTAAAAAAACAAAAAAAAGAAAAAAAGAAAAAAAAGAACAAAAAGAGCAAAGAAGAGAAAAATAAAGCACGATATACTTCGTTACCTGTACGATAAATTAATTGCGACTCTGCGACGATGATCTTCCATCAAGATCCAAGTAAGAACGGTATTCCTTCAATTTTTGTTTCCTTCCTTGAAACAAGAAAAAAAGAAGAAAAAAAGAAAAGAAAACAGAAAATAACAGTATCGTTAGCATGTCAATTGCAACACACGTGCAAAGGTGCAGATTACAGTTGTGACGAAGCGTTTCAGTTAACGAAAAGCGACGGCCTGTTGAGGAATCATTAGCGAAGGCACTCAGGTTTCGATTTCTCTAAATTTATTCCAGCTCTACTTGGCAGCGTGAACGATTACAGGGAATATTCGGTGTTAATTGTATTCGTCGCAGCAGCTACCGATAACGCTCGACTTCCTTCCAGTTTCGATTCGATTCTCTCAGATTGCCAGTTAAGTGAAGAGTTTGATGCTGCAATTAACAGTCTAAGAGTTAGATTTTAAGCAGATCCTTTGACTCTCTCTTTCTCATATTTCTTAATTTCGACGCTTTCCAGCCAGTTTTAATGTCCTGTCCCTTCCCGTGTGTGGAGGAATTTATCTGAAAGGATCGACGAGAAAGATTGCTCTTGCAAATTACCAAAACTCGCAATATCCTTCGAGACCTTTTTAGATTTAATTTTTCAATTTTCTCGTTCAGATATCGCGTCGACGTGCCGTCAGTTTTCATCATCCAAGTATCGAGGCACCAACCATCGTTGATATTTTCTTCTCTTTCCTCCGATCGCGACACAAAAGGATACAATTCTCGTAACATCCGATACAACGAAGTAACGACGAATGTCTGCGTTTGATTATTCGACGAAAGGAAACATCCTCGAACCGGTAAGAATTCGGTGAAAGGTCACAAAGAATCGTAGGAAGCCTGCGAAAATTCGTTATTCAGCGTACGTCGTTCCAAGCCCATTGGTTCGGCATAAGCGCGCAGAAACACACCGTGTTCAGGTAAACGATGGAAACAAAGTATTCTTTCGGTCGCATTCAGCCGATCCACTCGAGCCGGCCGCGGACCGACGCGTGAAAACGCGGCCAACGTCCCACGGATGTGAATAATCGAGTGAAAACGAGTCCGCCAAGCCTCCTCAATGTCCGAGCTAATTTGTCGAAGAATCGAGTTTTGAAATTTGAGGCGAGCCCCCGCAGCCATGGAGCCGCACCTCGAGATTTGTCAGCGAGCCTATTCACCATTCCCTTCAATTCCTACGTCTCTTCCATTCTCCTCTCCCGCTCCGTGCCCGTCCATTATGATCCACGATTTGACCGATCGTGTTTGCGGGATATTTGGAGGATCGAGATTGTCTTCGCCGATGGTGTCGCGTCGCATGTTTCTTCGCCAGCAGCCAGCCGCTCTCCCGAATCACGTTGACGCTTTCCACAAAGCGCGAGATCGCTCGGTGAATCGTCGACCCGAGGTTATCAAACACTCGTATCGTCCCTTTTGGGACGATGGTCGAAGACGTCGTCGAAGGAAGAAACAGGAGAAACGGAGTTTCCCTTTGTCGCCATCGATGGGCCGATTCGTCAACACCTGCGCGCAGTTGTGAAAAAACACGCGCGAGAAAAATATTTCCTTTGTTGTTTCGCTAAACAACCAGACATTCAGACATTCAGACATTCAGACGCGGGAGGGAAGCGCGTGAATAGCGGTGCGCGCGGATTTTTCACGCGGACGAAGAAAGAAGAGACCCCCTAACTAGCATTCGCCTATCGAAAACAGAGGTTCACAGTGTCTTTGCATTCCGGGGGAAAAGGAGGGTACTCTCTCTTCTCTACGATTCACGCGCGAAGGGGGACGCGTATTCGCGCATCTCGGCGATTCTTTCGGCACAATGCGCTCGAGGTATGGTGCTAGTTGCGCGGAACGACGAAAATTACCTAGATGCGAGCTTGGCGACGCATCTCGCAGTATCACGCATTCGCGTGAAACTGGTGCTGGGCGACGCGACAATGCATGCCGTGTTTGCGCGGCTAGGCCTGCAAAATCGCATTGTCCACTTTCCTCCTGTTGCTCGCGTTTCCAGCGATTTCCTCCTCTTGTTTCTTTCTTCTACGCGCTCCACCGTCGTGGCTCCGGCACTACAGATCCTTCACGTGTACTCACCCATCGCCCGTCACCAGCAGCAGGGAGACTCGAGTACGTCGCGAGGAAAACAGCGGCCGTCGTTGTTGCACTTCGTTTACTTACTACCTAGATGCTAACCTCGTTGCTACTCGAGGGAGAGCCGGGAGATTTGCAAACAGCGGAAAGAACGCGCGTTATCATCCGATCGAGAGGGAGGGGGATACTTTTCTTTCTTTCTTTTTTCTTTTTTTCTTTTTTTCACGGAGAAATTTCTCGCAAACTCGAGGCCGTCTTTCGTCGTAGCGAGTCGTAGATGTCGCGTCAAAGTTCGCGTGTTGTCATCGGACAATTCTCTCAAGTTTGGATGAAATTTTTTCATTAAATTCTCTACGCGCGCGCCCGTCCATTAAAACTCTCGGCTCGCTGTCCTTTTGCACGGAAGAATATAGGTTTCCTTGATCATTTCCCCTCCCCTCGAGTAAGCGAGCGTTGCATCCGCGCTTTAACCTGACCGGCGCGGCGCGGCGACGAGACGAAGGTACGACAAAACAGCTTTGATGTACCAGCTGGAAATGCAGCGTGAAAAGTTCTGTCGTTTACGAATCGTCTACGCGCCCTCGCAGACTTTCAACCGCGCCTCGCTTTGACGCGGCTGACGAACCTGCGAGGAAATTGCGTTTGATTAGAGAGGCGCGGCGCGAATGCACTGTAACTGCACTGGAAACTACAATCCATCTGTATCTCTCGCGGCCCTCTTCGTTCCTATTCACTAGCCTCGCTTCCGATCTGTTTTGCAAACGGATTATTAATGGACAGTTAATGCACGTTGTCCGTTCGTTCCCGCTTTGACGTTTCGAAATTTCATCTCCCTTCTCAAACGTCTCTAGTTACCAGCGTGCCAACAACACCAAGGCAAATTCCTTCCAATCGTGCCGGAGATTTGCACTTTCGATTCGTCGGCGATCTGCAATTCGATGCTCTTACCGATTATCCTGCTCAAAACCCCGGTAAAGACCACCTAGCCTGGCATCTATCATCTATCTGTCTATCCAGTGACAGGTTCAACCCCTCCTCGCTCCTTGCTCCCGGCTCGCATTCTCTGTCTCTCGCTCTCGTGGCGTAGTGGCACGACTATCAACAATCAACACCCTCGAGAGCAACGCGCGGTGGTGAGCAGGGAGAGAGAAAGAGAGAGAGAGAGAGAGAGAGAGAGAGAGAGAGAGAGAGAGGGAGGGAGAGAGGGAGCGTGGAAGAAAGGGGTGAGGCGAGAGGTGGAGGAGAAGCGCGGCGAGGAGTGGCGAGGAGAGGCGAAGGAGGTGGCGGTTTTCTCCTCCTCTACCCCGCGGTGCACGCGATGCTGACGATGGATACGGTGGAAAAATGTGTGTGCCGGGCTATTCCGGCAGCTCGTGGGAGAGCTCGTTCGATTCTCAGTGTCTGGAAATAATTAGAGGCCGAGGTGGCCCGGGTGTTGCCACGGCAACCGCCAATCAGAGGGCAAAGAAAAATTTTTCCTTTTATATCGCGCATTTTTCTCTGCTCGCCCCGCGGAAAGGGGCTTGCGGCGGAGTACGCGGGGAAGACCGCGCCGTTCCGCTGCGGATCACTGCCGAGGGGGTTGCCAAGCCGTTCCGTCATCCCCCCACAGAAGATAATGTATGCAAAGACACGTTGAAACATGTGGATATATATCTTTTCCTTTCGTTGTGTCTGCGCGCGTGTACGTGCACCAGCCGCGAATGCTTGTGTTCGGCCGACTGTAGACGCGAAATATCCAGGAATCTCGATTGCACCTTACACTCCGCACGCTCTTGTCTTCACGCTTCGCTCCGAACGCCGATGCAACCTCCGATGCAGTCTCGTCAACGTCCTAACAGCTCCTGCGAATTTTCTCCGCCGACGGACCCCGGGCCGCGTTTCTCCTTACTCTTCCTTCTTACCTTTTTCCTTCTTATTCGTCCCTTTCCCCCTGATTATTCGTTCCAACGTGCCAGTTCACCAGGCGAGAATTCAACAGCGAGACAAGATTCTCGCGGAGTGATCGGAGTGATTGGAGGAATACGATTCCCTCGGCGCGTCTGACTGAGTCTTGCGACTCGAAGCTGAGGAAGACAGGCGCAAAGTCGAGTCGCGGGAAATGTTGCATTTAGGACGAATCTCGTTCGATTCGTTAGAAATGGAACAGGGCACGATTGACTCGTTCTACTTTTTTAATTGTCACCTACAGTCTCGTTGGATTGAAATTAACCTCTTGCGCACGTCGAGAATTTTTTGTCCCCGATTGCAACATTTTCTCAGTTTCAAGTATATTTGAATATAACCCGAGCAAAACAATTGACGAGATTATTACTTCTTAATAATTTCTATCATCAGCAAAACAACTGACGAGTTTATTACTTCTTAATAATTTCTATCCAATGATATCATACCAAACGAGTTCAAAAGAAAATGAAAGTGACAAATTGTTGCGTACGGTTCGGTCACTCGTTATGGTCCGCGAATCAGTTACCAGCGCAAAGGGTTAATCTCTTGCGCTGGAATGACGTGCCACGCACGTTGAGAATTTTTTTGTTTCAAATTGCAACATTTTCTCAGTTTTAAGTGTATTTCAGTGTTAGGCAAAACAAATGACAAGTTTATTATCTTTTAATAATTTCTATCTAATGATGTCATATCGACGAAGTTCAAAAAAAAAAAAAGAAAGAGACGAATTATTTTATACGGTTCGGTCACTCGTTATGGTCCGCAAATCAGGGGTTAATCTCTTGGCGCTGGAATGACGTGTCACGCACGTTGAGAATTTTTTTGTTTCAAATTGCAACATTTTCTCAGTTTCAAATATATTTCAATGTAACCCAGGCAAAACGAATGACAAGTTTATTACCTCTTAATAATTTCTATAGAGTGATGTCACATCGACAAAGTTCAAAAGAAAAAGAAAGAGACGAATTATTTTATACGGTTCGGTCACTCGTTATGGTCCGCGAATCTCAGGGGTTAACCTCTTGCGCTGGAATGACGTGTCACGGACGTCGAGAATTTTTTTGTCCCAAATTGCAGCATTTTCTCAGTTTCAAGTATATTTAAATGTCACCCAGGCAAAACAAATGACAAGTTTATTACCTCTTAATAATTTCTATCCAGTGATATCATACCAGATGAATTCAAAAGAAAAAGAAAGCGACAAATTATTGTGTACGGTCCGGTCACTCGCTATGGTCCGCGAATCAGTTGCCAGCGCAACGGGTTAATGGCAAAACTCGTACAATTACTGAGCAAGTACAACGAGTACTACGCCGGATAACCGCTGTACAATGCGCACGCGAGAAAGTTTTTCGGCTTGATATCGTCGCTCGTGACGACGAACAGCCATCCCATTAGAAACGGGTGCGAGATGTTGTTTATTATTTCGTTTCCACGATGGGTCCGTGCAACGAAAACATTCTCTTTGATGTGCTACCGCGTCTCGTGGCGCATCGGCTTTTTCAATTAATTCCAAAAGGAGTGTCTTAGGCCGACACCCCATGGAACACTTCACCTCGCTTGCAAAAATGGCGTGCGTGTGCCAGAAGAGAGACACGTTTCCTATTCAAAGCGCGCGCGTCTTCTATCACGGCTACCAAAAGCCAAAGCAATACGAAAATTGAAGACTCTTCGGGGCAATTGATGACGGATCTCGTCGGCTTTCTATACGCTCGGCTTCGTGTAATTATTTTCCCAATTGTCGTGGCGTGGCATTGGTTGTTTCTTTCTTCAATTGTCACCGGCGTCGAAATATCTTCTCGATTTCCTCAGACTCTGCGGACAGAGTCTTTCTTCTTACGATCTCTCAGGCACGAGAAACGAGGCATGTTCCCGAGCATCATCGAAAAAACGTCCTTGCGCGCGTCAGCTTCGATGATCGTGGAATGGAAGAAGCATTCGAAGGAAAATAATAAATGTGGACACGCACTAACATAAAAGAGGCTCTTTCCGTTCGCTGAGCGAAGCGTAGGTGTCACGAAGCAGTACGGCTCGCCGTGAATGGTTCTTATTTTGGTTTGGTTTGACAGCGAGCGCTTTTGTTTTCGGCGAAACTGAAAGCCGTACCTGTTTTAATTAACTTATTCAAACGATATCTGGCCGGATATGTAATGTCACCGTGGCGCGGACACGAGAGGGACGTTTAAATGGACCTCCTCGGATACACGGTCACACGATTATCCTGAAACGTATTGGAACACGCGAAACGTCACAGAAACGTTTTATTGGCACTATGTTGTAGCTGGACACCGCTGCGACACGGAAGTGAATCGTGTCGGGTAATGTGTCTCGAGCAACAAAAAACAATCAAAACGAGACACGTAACACGAATCTAGCTCTAATCTTTCAATTGTTTCTCGCTCTGCATTTACTGAAATCGTATTTTCGATCGTTCATACTTTTTCAAAGATCGTTATTTAGATCAGCGTTGCACCCGCTACAAAAACCTTGCAGAAGCAGAAGCGCTGGGATGTTCGATCGATCGCGAGTCAATCGGATGGTTCCGGTCCGATCAAAGGTGACACGAATCGAAATGAAAATCGGCGGAATAAAGATCCATCGAAGTGTCAGGTTTCCACCGGTCAAAATTTCTTCCGGTGGACACGGTTCGCGTTGCAATAGAACACCGGGTAACACGACACGTATATCCCTTCTTGTGGTAAGCACGTGGGAAGAAACCGCCTCCTAAAATACGCTCGTAGAAACCGAGACATGAGCACCGATGAAAGGGGTGTGTTTCAAAACATGTCACCTTCAATATCGGCGCTAGCCATCGATCCGATACTGGCCGAACCGGGTTCGCGCTCCTTCAGTCCCGGTGTTGTCGTTCCTTGGATTGGATCTTTCCGGCAGAATCGACGAATCCTCCTTCCGTCTCAACATCGTGAAAATAAAATACGATATCGGATGATCTCGATCGGTTCAGTTGTCTTCGTCGAATTCAATTTGTTCGATTATTTTGATAGGTTCAAGATCGGCCAGCGTTCGTCTGTTGTCTGTTCTTCCGGTTTCCACGTTTAGTCGTTCGTAAATTGATCAGAGAAGAATGAGCGAGAGTACAAAAGGGGTGAGATCGATATATTGGCCCTCTAAGATTCGCGATTGAGCCCCGTGTTCTTTGCTAGATATCATCGTGCCTACCTTTCCAGCGTGAATTTCTAAATCCGTCCCTTTGAACGGACGAATCTCGGATTTCCTATCGCATTTCGTCAATGACCGATGCTTCTTAACGCGTTTCTCGTTTCTCTGTCCCATTGCTCACGCAATTTTTACTGACAAATTTTTCGTTCGGCAGCGCGTCGAACTGTGACGTTTCGCCGCTTGTATTTCACACGTGCGTCACGGTCCTTCATTTTGATCTGCATTGTTTCGGTTCCTGATGTGTAAACGATATAATTCACTATCAACTGCAGCCTGACCAATTTCCGCTTCGATCAACGTTACAGCCGATTACATATCGCAAATCCGATATGCGCGAGTTCACGCGTTATAAACAGTACGAGCTAATTGATTTAACGGTACATGTGAATCGATCATATAAATTCGTTGCAAGGCATTCGAGAATTAGTAGTGCCTAATATATGTACATTCGAGTAAGAAGGTAATTGGGAGAACGATTTTTCGCACGTTCATTCGACACATTGACACGCGAAATTTACGCGTTTTACTCGAATTTTTATGAAACAACACGTTAAAAATAAAGATGTAATGAAAGCATGTGTCGCATAATTTTTTGTCGACGATATTCGATTTTAGTTTGATCTAGATAATTCTACAATACTTTTAGAAAAAGAAACGATATTTACCTTGATATTAATTTGTTTTTTCGTTTGAAAAGGATTCACGAAGAACCAACAGCTCTTTCACTTTCTAGCAGCTACACAAAGTTCGACTCTAACCAGAAAAATCCTCCAAAATTGACGATCAAACTGAATATTTAGCAACGTATCGCATTTGTCGTATAAAATATGCAATTTTACGCACGGTAGGCTACGTCATGGTTATATAACATCGCAGAATAAGAAAAAGGAGATGAAAGCAACACGTTTCCGAGGTATTTTCAATTCATTTTGACACGTGTTGGATTTTCGTTACACCGAAGGACACATCGTTATTACGCGAGCCATAGTGTTCAATTAATTCATTATATACAAACCACAAAACATTGACTGCTATAAAAAAATTTTACCTACGGGACGGAAATATACATGTTCATGAAATGATATTATATTTTACTTAAATAGTGCAACAAAAGGATATCTTGTCTGGTTGTCTGTGTTACTTGGAATCTTCTTTTCAATGGTGACGTTGTTTTAGTCATTCCAAGATAGACGATCGGTGACCACGACGGTCAACGTGTGACACCGAAGTTAATTTTCCGAGAGAAAAGATAAGAAGAAAGCGATTAGGTACCTACTAGGATTAAAAATCATGCTCGATGTACAGATCGTTCGTCGATGAGCGCAATGTCGAATGAACTCGACCGGGCGTCGTCGAGCGAATTAATGCGTTCTCAGCTTGACTCGGCGCGCTCCTCGTCGCGAAACGTGCACGCTTTACGCGTATATCACCGGGGGCGATAACACGCGACTGCACGCATAATGCGTTTCAGTGGCATGCGTGTGTGCGTACGTACGTGCGTGCGTGTGTGTGTGTGTGTTGGCGCGCGGACGCGTTCAGGCGCGAGTAGAAGAAGGCGCGAGCGCGCGAAGAATTATGTGCGCGAATCTCGAGTGCGGGCGAGAGCCAGGAGAGGAGGGCCCCCTCTGTCTCTGCCGCTTTTAAACAGTAAATACATTTTAGCGGTGTAGCGGGTAATGTGTAATATTTTTAATTGGATCTCTCCGTCTCTGTCGCGCGTACAGCGCGAGCGAGTCGGTGGCACTGCGTCGCGCCCGCGCCACGATTCCGCGCCTCCTTCCCTTCGGCTGCTTCTTCCTGCGGCAAGAAAACTCTCCGCTCGAAACTCTCCGTCCGTCTCTATTACTCCGCGCGCCCCTCCGCAGGCCTCGGGAACCTCCCTTCGTACGCGCTCGTCGCTCTGACGGAACTTGTAATTATTTTCTCGTACCTTGTGGATTGTCGCGCTGTAAAATTTCTTCTCGACCGGCGGCGTCTGTGTGCGCGTTCTCTCTCTCTCTCTCTCTCTTTCTCTCTCTCTCTCTATCTATCTCTCTGTCAGCGCGTGTAGGTGAGAGACCGTTTCTGCCCGCGTCTACACGCCGCGCGGCACACGCGTGTGCCTACGCGGCTTCCTTCGTTTTCCACCCTCCGTAACCACCCTTAACCACCCTCCCTCCCCCTCTGGCCACCTTCGCCTCCTCCTCCTCCTCCTCCTCCTCCGCCCATTATATCCTGGCTTTGGCAGCCGCGTAGCCTCCAGCTGGCATTAGACCCCGCAGAAAAGAACATTGAGGAATTAGTGACAGCGGCGGACGGCCGATTCTCTCGGCGCGAGGGGGTGGCGCGCATTGCGGCCTGAAAATTGAAAAGCAAAATGGCGCTTAAAGGCTAGACCGGGTCTCTCTCCGCGAGCCGACGATACGGTGCTAATGGTCTTCCTGCGGTCTGCGCTCGTCCTGAGCGTCGTTTCAAGGAAGATCCTGGCCGCCGCGAGCTCTTCTTTCCATCGGTCTCTCTTTCCTCATTGTATCGCCGTGCACCACCTGACTATCGTAATTGTCGCCACGGTTTCTCGCCTATTTGGGCCTCGTCCCGTTCCAAATGAGCTCCATGCAATGTGATTATTGACGAGACAGAGTTTGGAGGACGGCGGCTTTCAAAAGATACGCTTACACTGAGGCTATTCACGGAGTGGTCTTCTACTCCGACGATCGTTAGGTGTGAATCAGGAGCTTGGACTCTCGCGGTGCCGCCGAATTCTTCTGATACCTCTCTGTTACGTTTCTAGATGATGTAAGTTCAACGGGAGATCGTTGCACGAGAAACGATAATAATAAATTCCTCCTGCTGTTTCACGCGTTTGTATCATCTCGTCGTCGATTATTCTCGTCTCTCTATTGTTCTTGTCAATTAATATGTCATTAAGTCTGAATAAACTCGCACGCATCGCTGAAAATCGTACACACATCTCGTGGTTATCCAGTAAAAATCAAACAGCGAGTCAAACAAAGGATATAGATATAGATCTCGATTGTCGTTTACGTGAGAAACAGACATCTGTTACCAGGTGCACGTGGATTTCGGATAAACATCTCAACCGGATGACGAAGAATTGCGTTATTATTCGAAACCGTCAAAACTGTCATCACCGATAATCATCAGCTCAACGCTGTTAAAGCCGTGAAAACACACACACACACGCACACGCACACACACAGCGAATGAATTTGCTAAACAGTGTTTTTCATTCGTCGAATAGAAAACATACATACAATGCACGAAATAAGTTGCACACTTTGTGGAAAACTTGTATTTTAGATTAGTATTTTAGAAACAGTAATTATTTACACAATTGTTAGTTAACTGTGAATTTATGTTATATCTGTCTTTTCAATTTATACAGAGATTTATGTATATAGACAACGGAATGATTTGAAGAGTGATGGTCTTGAGAGTTGCTTGCCGTCGCAATGGCGTATTTCTTCTCTACTTTTAATGCTTTCCAAACATTATAGTTATATAATATCTTTTGCACTTTCAGCCATACATTGCAGTAGCACGTCTCGACGATTTTCATTTGTCGTATTATGTTCAGTTACACTGTAAAATGTTGCACGTATTCTAGACTTTGATACGGCCTTTGATTTCGGATGCAATGTAATAGCTTTACATTTTTCTACTACTTTACGTCCTATCTTGCTTTTCATTTGCATAAAATATTATCCGTTCCCGAATCATCTATGAATCTCACCACAGCGTTTGTTACTTGCTGTCCAGAGTATGTGGGAATAATTAGTAATATCCGTAATTGGAAAAGCATTGCTTCCGTAGAAATTGTCATAACCGTTCAAACATGGTAACTTCTCAATCAGTAGTCTGCGAAATCCCTTGGAAATTTATTCGCTCGCGTGAGGCTTGCGAAAATGTTAACAGCCATTTCGAACGATCCATGCACGAGCGGAGTGGCACACATTGAAAACCGAATTGAAAAGATTACATACGTACGTGTTGGAGCACGTTGTTTGCATCACTGAAACTTTCTGTCACATGAAAGGAACGACGTTCTCCAAACGAGCCGTAAGATCGCAATCGCCAACTCTGTTACAAACGTGAATCGCACGGTTCCACTTCATCAACACCCGATTATCTCGTCTTTCAACGAAACGAGTCGTCGGGGGTTAGGTTGCAATCGGCCATTGCCGAGAAAGATTGCAGTCAGTCGAACGTCATTCCTTTTGTGCCTTTCTGCTTTTCTCAAGCGGCGCATAGGTCCACCATTTTGAACGGTGCGGACGTTGGCCCAATTTTTAGGGGTTGGTCTTTTGTAGATCGTCTGCCCAGCCCCGAGCAACCCTCCTGCTGCGACATTTATTTAACAAGGTAACGACATTACGGCGTTAGGTCAGATTAGGGGATTCCCCGGCGCGAGCTCGAGGGTTTAACGACCAATAGAATTTATTGTTCCGGGCAATGTACGTGATTTTTCGGTTGTTACGTTTTCCCATGATGGCCACGTAACGGATTTTTCTATATACCTTCGCCGGATTGCTGGGCTTTGCTTTCTTTTTTTTTCTTTTTTTTTTATGTCGAGCTACGATTCAGAGAGGCCGTAATGATCTTTTTGTTAGCGTATTTAGTTTTCCTCGAGAGGAATAACTGAAGAGACCACGCTGTTCAATCCTCAAACACTGTCGTTGAGTTTCACACGCACGCGTGTAATAATTTACGTTGGATTATTAATACTCCTTTGTACTTTACATTCTCTTCTTGATGGAAACTGACGATAAAGTTAAATTCAGATGAGAAGTTCAGAAATCAAGTAATGTAATGTGTCTAAATTGTTATGGCTGCTGATGATAAGTGCCAGAAAAATACTTTAAATAGATAATGTATTATCCATTCGTAACATATCTACCCCATGTTACTACTAAAAAAAAGAAAAAAACATGGAATGTTATTTAGTTAAACCGCCGAATTTTCCAATTTGATCGTTCCCATTTAATATCTCCATTGATATTGATCTACCGAAGAGAAAATGTAACGCTTTGAACAAGTTCGTTCCGTTCAAGTATATATTTCAGCCATTTTGTTTGTTCCCGGGCAAAATCCAGCGAAGGCAAGTGGCGCGTTTCGCCCGGTGTATCGCGGCTGGTTGTCAATTAAACTTTCGTTCAATGGTGTCATCCGTTTTGATAGTTTCTACGTTTTCCAACGTTGATTAAACCAGCAATTCACCAAGAACACCGAGGAAAGAATAATAAGAGGGGCGCCATTAGCCGGTGCTCGGCCACCAAGCCAGCTCTAACGATTTATTTAGCTCGGGAAAAGTGGAAAGTCGGTACCGACTCTACGTGTATAATGCGCGGGAGTCGTGATTCGAGTTAACGAGGATTTTTACAGAACAAAAAACGTACTAGGGAAAAGACCGAAGGACGAACAGAGGCGAAAGTATGGAAAAAAAATGGGGGGGAAAGAGACGAGGAGAGTCCAAGTCGAAGGGAGAGAAAGAGAAAGAAAGAATGACGAGAAAGGCCGAAGCGAGAGGAAAAAAAAAAAATAAATGTTCTCGACTGGAGGCCGCAAGTATTTCGCGCGGCGTCGGTGTAGGATATCATTATCATTTAATTTTCGCGTTCGATGAAACGGCGCCCGAAACCTGGCGTCGTTAACGTTAACACCGTGATTCGGCGGTCCTCGTTGTTTTCTATAGAGCGTGAAATTTAAATGTCCCAATCGATGGCCGATCATTATTTTCGCTGTTGCTGGAAACGCGGCCGGTTTCTCGCGTAACTGGTACCGCGGCGAAATGGAAGAAGATATTGAAAATACCGGCCAAACAACTGCATCCTTGAAACATTCCCTCGTGTCGAGAAATGCCGATTTCAAAACGATCCACGTCCCAACAAAATCATCGGGTTGCATTTCTTATTCCGTCTTACTTTGCTCTGCTATTCTTCGCTACGTGCAGAATTAATTTATGGAAAGGTACGTTACAATAATTTGTTGCTCGAGTTACTAAAATTTGGATTCAATTGAAAACAATATCGTTTCCATTCAGATTCCGTTCTTAAAAGAAGAAGTTTCCAATCACTTTTATGAAGGCTGCTGTCAGTAATCATGATTTATATATTAGATATTAACATTTTTTTGTTTCATCGAGTTTGTTTCTAATTGCATGTCCTTGATTTCTTAGCAACGGGAGGTTCATTCGTTGAATCAGTGTTTTATTTCTTCAGTAGCTAGAACTATTCTATTTTTGGTCTTGATAGATTTATTCTTGGTACTTAGAACATTTTATTTTTTTCGAAAATGTTAAAAATCGAATGTAAAACGTTAATGTACTGCTCGTTTTAAAATAACAGTGTTTCAATGTAACGTAATCGCGCTGCTCATTTTATTCTTAAAATTAGTTTAAAGATTCAAATCCAAAAGAATTAAGATATTAATGAGCAATACATAATAATGAGATACAATATTGTCACTTATAATTTTTATACTTTTATATTGATTTAATGTTTAAGTTTTTATTATATATATATGCAGTTGCAAAAGGTATTAAAAAATATTTGAGCGTTTCATATAACAAAGTCGAAGTATATCTCGTAGTACATAAATCGTTAAATGAAATAGTTAAGTGTTAAATGTACGAAAATTGAATATTTATTAAACAAATTTGATTAATGTTTGATATAATTTTGTGAGGTTTATGCATTTAACAACAAATTATCTCATTCGTGAAGATTGTAAATAGTTTGTTATAAAAGAGATTAATTTTTGAGGTGGTTAAGTATATGTTGGCGCCATCTTTATTAGGAACAACTAAATGCAGTGAGTTTGTTACCCAATATTTTGCAACTTTTACAATCGTGATACTGATATTTACGTGGAAGAAAAGAATCAAGTTGAATACGTTTCCACAATCTGACAAAATTTTTTTATTTTGTTTAAAAAAGTATGTACGTTCTAGGGGAAACATTTTTATCCTTCAATGAAAAAAGTCCCTATGAATTATCGGTAAAGAAGAAATTACTGTTTTGTAAAATTCACTATGTGATTCAGTACATTCGTTACATCGGCGCTGCGATCGTTCTTGTCAGTTTCTGGACGATAATCGATAAAATATAAAATATCGAGAGCATTTAAAAATTAATATAGATATATAAAGGAATAGATATTTAAAAATAGTTGTATAAAATATTTATATTTGTCACCTTGTAGAAGAAATAGTCTCTATTTATATTTGTTGATCGATATCTTTTGCTTTTATACTATGCTCGTTATTATTACACACATTCTTAAATCGTTGAATTTACAAGCTTTTAGGTTAAAGATTACTCATAAAAACCGAGTATAGAAATAAATTTTGATCCGTTTCTTTTCTAAAAAACATCAACATTGCTTCCAAAGAATAATAGATTGCATTTAAAATGTCAGAGTTGTAATGTCTTATTCATTCGCTTTTAAGTAATATATTTACGATTTGACTTCGTTTCAATCATCAAGTATTTAGGTATAATATTCCAGTATATAGAGCGCAGCAGTCACGCCACTGCATTGACATATTCGAATACACAAAAGAGGGTGACCATCAGTAAGAAAGGCACGTTATAGCTATATTTTTACTTATAAATTCGTCAAATTCGCCAAATACACAACAGCGTCGAACACTGCGACATCTAGACACTGGCATTCGTAAATTCATTGAAAACAATCCAGCACTGTTAAAATCAAGTTTCATTCAAATTCATTTCGAGTCGAGGAGCTCGAGCAAGTAGAGTCGATGCGGCGAGGTCATCTCCATTTCGGTCGGCCTATTCTCTTCACGGTTTCGCCGAACGCGGGGGCGCGTTCCACTCCAATTCTCCGCGATGCGAATCAACCTATATAATAAGAGGAAAAGAAACGGGGGAGGGAACAGAAAAAAAAAAGGGGGGAAAAAGACCGAGTGGAAGTCGGTGCAGCTGGATCGAGATATTTCCCGCGCGGCGATGCCAACAAGAACGGTATGCAGGCTTTTCGGTTAATCGATAAGACAGTTGCCGCTGGCTGTAACTCGTTTCCTTATCATTGGCCTAGTTCGAGGTCAGGCTACCGGGGGCGCTGTACGCTTCGTGCTCGCGCTCCTCCTTCCACCGCCTACGTTCAAGTCGAATTGAACGTTGACGGTCGTCGGCGACAGGCCTCGTCAGCGGAGCGAAAACGTCTCGCGTGCACGCGTCGGTCGTTACGGAAAATGACGTTCATCGGTCCACGCGACTCTTCGGTGTATTGCCCGATGTCCAGGCACGTCCGCGTTTGACGTGTTATGTGAACCTCTTACACTTGGGATACGGCTGTTCGCGCTAGCATGAGCATTTCTCAGGAGAGCGCAGCCACGATTGTATGCAAGGAGATCTTCGACGGCGCCTCGAATCCGTCAGACGAAGGTACGTGAACAACCGTGTACTCGCTCGATCCACATTTTCTCACATTTCCTCCCTCGCGTTCTCGATCGATGTAGCACCACCGGGTGGTTTTCTTCGCTCGCCGCCGATTGTCATCCACGATTTCAGCTCCCTCCCCACCCCCTCCCCCTCCTCCCTCCCTCCCTTCCTTCCTCTCTCTTTCTTGGTTTTTTCTTTTTCCTTTTTCCTTTTCCCCTTTCCTTCGTTCTTTTTCTGCCTCTCGTCAATCCTTGGAAACGAACGATTCGGCAATCGCCGATTTGTTTCGTCATGTTGCGTTTGTTCACCCTCCGTCCGGTTCCTCGGGGTTATCGACGACTCGGACCACGAAACAGTTAATTAGTTTAGCCAATGGTTAAACAATGCACACCGAGCATTTGGTCAACGTGTCCCGTGGAAAAAGAAAACGTCGGGGAAGTATTTTCCCGAGTGTTCACGATCCAGAGAAACAGCACGCAGTTTTTACAGGTTTCTCGTGTTTTTTTTTACGAGTCGCCATTTCGAGAACACGTATCTTTTTAAAACGTAGGATCTTAGGCCGTCTTTTTATACGAATTTTACGATTGCGACGTCTTTACGCTCATCTTTCGACATATGAGAGAGAAAGAAAAAAGAAAGAGAGAGAGAGAGAGAGAGAGAGAAAGAAAGAAAAATGACGACTTGAAAACAAAAAGTATACTCGGGGAAAGGCCAACCTAAGTTTGCTCGCGAGCCAATGACCGGGGCGAAAAAAAAATCTTCACAATAATCTTGATATGCAAAAAGTCAGGGACAAAGCGACAAAAGGTCGAATAGTTTCGGCGGTGAGTTTCCTTGTTTATTTACACCCTGGTCGGACGGGAACACTGAGCTCGTACCCCTAGCATGGCGAGGAAAATCAATAGAATCCGCAGTGCGGCGAAAGTTTTGTCATAAGCCTCGAGGACCTCCACCCTTGCTATCTGTACCACCGGTTAGATTTACATGAGACAAAGTCCCCCGTCGAACGAACGGTAGTAAGTAGAATTCACGCCGCGGATTATCTTGTAAATTTCGCGCGATTATTCTTGCAAAATGTCAGCGAAATGTTCGCCCGTTGCCACTGTCATGGCTACGAAATTTTATCCACCGCGTGAAAGACAGATGCGTGGCGGTTTCCCCCGTGCCCGGAGCCACCTGTCAAAGACTTCCATGATGGAATTTTTAATCGGCCCTCTTTTGTACCGCTGTCGTCGCGGTTTGACTTTGCCAAGAAAGTGCAAAGCATTCAAGCTCGAATGTTCGGCTGCCTGGCTGTTAAATGAATATTTCATCGTTCACGTTGTTTCCACTTCCGTTGAACTGCGTTATTTCAGTCGCTTCCGAACGTGACTTTATGGCCGCTGCAATTAATTGCCGTGCGAACGAATCGCAAACGGATGCCCGGATGTTAATAAAGGTAGACGAACTCATGGGAAAAAAAAGCAGCTCTTTTGTTGCAGATGGAAATCAATAAACGGGCTCGATGTTTGCCGATCCGAGTTCTCGCGTTTTAACTGAACTCGAGCGTAAATTATAATTGAGAAGCAATTGACGTATCTCTGACGCGACGAAATGTATAATTAAACAGAATGGTATAATTATTGGATTCATTTCTTTTTTTTTTTTTTTTTTTATGCGTCTTCGATTTATTACGTTCTCCTAGTAATTCTGCTGGTCAATATTTGGAGCCGATTAATTTTAGGTCCTTCACCTGTACGTACAGGCAACTTTATAACAGTATAATAAAGTTGATTAATATGGATCAGTTTTAAATTTATTCAGACAAACATAATGGGAATACCGATCGACGAATGTTTAATTTATCATTAACTGACTTGCAATTTGACACGTCAGTTCCTTGTTACGAGGGAAGCTTTTACTTTACGCTCGGTTGTATTGTGGCTAATGTTAATAGATAATACTTTTCGCAATTTTCTCTTTCCGAGTTCCATATTGCCACGTGTACTTCCACCTTGTCTACAGTCGATTGTACATCGTTACACTTTGCGTACAGCTGCCCAGAGAACCTTGAAATTACTCGTGTCACCAGCTTGTTAATGCTTTCCTTCGTTACTTATCGACTATGGATATTTATAGTACCCAATAGTTTATAAATTCCATTCCGCGACAAGGTGTAAAAATCCATCCTCGTCGGGGTTTCGTCGCGTGAACGGTACTCGGAGGAATCAAACGATGCCCGCATAGAAGTTATCGAGCGGAGAACTTCTTTTATTTTCTGCTCGTCTTTGTTCTTCGCAAATCCTTGACCTTGTTCAACGTTTCGTAAAAAAAAAAGAAAAAAAAGAAAAAAAAAAAAAGGAAAACGCTCGATGGACACGTATGTGTGTACACGGGCGTTAGAAGGTCGGAACGAGAAACGTAAGGCAGTAAGTGCACGTTTCCAGGCAAATTAATACCCATGCGTCCCGAACGAGGCTCACGGTCCACCGCCCTGTTTTGTAATCAACTAATGGAGCACGTGTGCTTTTTCCAGAGGTGCTCGAATATGCGAGGCGCTTGGGAATCGACCCGGACACAGAACCGCACCTCCTGAGTTTGGCTCGGGAGGGCCTGATGGCGGCCCTCCCGAAGGGATGGTTACCATGCTTCCACGAGACCAGCGGCGCCTGGTACTACTATCAGGCATCCACCGGAATCACCACCTGGCAACATCCTCTGGACGCTGTGTACAAGGAGATGGTCGAGCAAGCCAGGGCTGGCAACGCTAGACCTGGTAATCCCAGGCAAATCAGCGTTGGTACGGATTGCCTCGTCATTACGGCTGAATGGAAAATATAGGATTAACCCTTTGCACATGGACTGTTATCACTTGATTGCACTTAGCGCTTTAGATAGAGACAAAGACTGATTAACCGATGCATCATCCACTCCTCTTTATTAGTACGCAATTAGCCGATAGAAGGATAGATCGCGAGTGTTGTTATCGAATGGCACAATTTGTGCTTGCCTCTTGTTCTGCGACCGGCACATTACTATATACAGTATTTACTATACTATAATACCATACACTGTATTTATAGTATATAGTATTATATTTATAGTATAATACTATATACTATATTTACCGTACTGTAATATAGTATTTCATATAGTCTACTACAGTACTTTTTCGTACTGTAGTAAGTTTAAATTAGTTCAGAAATATAAGTAAGCAGACTATGAAACAGTATACTATACCGTAGTATTTACTATACTATAGTATAGTATTTCATAGTCATCGTAGAGTTGTAGAACGTGTAGAGCCGACGAGAAGACTGATCACAAAATGACACACGATGTAATATTTTTTTATTTATTCGACGACTGGCTACTCCAAACTAAACGGGGTAGATTATTTATCGAACCACGCTCTATATTCGCGTTTTGTACATGTATGTAGATCATGGTGTATAAATAAAGCATAATGTGCGTATCATCGAATCGTAATGGCATGATTATTTTTCTTTTGTATCTTTGTGCCAGATAGTGCGGTAAGAGAGTCGTGCAAAGGGTTAAACCTCCCGCACTCGAAATGGACACAGACTGCTGTAATTGTTATTTCGTAAAAATCGGTATAAAAATCCCCACGATTCGCAACGAGCAACAAACTTTTTTCTTTCTGGTTTTCCGACTCTGACTTTTACAACGATAACAGCATAAGCGTTTCAACGATATGTGTTTTGGCCTGCGTCGTGTCGATATCTCTTGCATTCGAACTTATCGAACGCAAACGCGTGTAAACAAGATAAAAGACAATCGCACCTGCTCAGAGATCGAACTTTCGTTGCTTCCTTGTTCTTTCTCTTTTTCGAAATTGGACGCGTGCCCGTGAATTTTCGTGTCGTTGAATCGTGTCGCTGTCGAAGTCGAAAACGCAACAGTTTGCCCATGGTGCGATTAACCAGACGGTGCACGTTTCGAAAAACATCTGCTTTCGCCAAAGGCTTCAATTGCCAAAGTTTCTCATTTTACGTGAATCTCTCGTCTCGCTTAATTGCATCTAGCAGTGTGTATCATCTGCTCTGCGGTGCCAAGCCTCCGCTATCAAAACAACGAGGACCTGTTTGCCAATGAAAACCGGGGACTGGCTTCTCGTCAATCGCGTCAATTCGTATTTTTAGGTTTTTGCAGGCGAAACAGATCGGCCACTGTCTCTGAAATTCATTCTCGCCGTCTTCTCGATTTCTTCAATTTCGATTTCGTAATTGTCGCGTTCGGCCGCACACGAACATCCAGCAGATTCGCGCCAATTACGTAAAAGAGGGAATATCTTCTCGCTTTCGACCTTGGAGCATCGAGTTCGTGCAATTACAGACCGCTTCTTTTCCAATGACCGCAGCTCGCCGAGCCTCTGGTTTGTTGGCTCGAGTATTTTACGTAACGTCGCGCACAGCGTGTAAGTTTCTCGGTTCAAGCTTTATGTAACATTTCGATTCGCGTGCGTGTAACGCGATAGAATCGCGCGACCGAAACTCCTTCGTTTATTAATTATTTGCCAATACGTGTATCGATTCGCCGTTCAGCGTTAATCTTATCGACGTGCCACTTTCCCCCGTTTGCCTTTGCGCAACAAACACGATAATCGTTCCTCGAGTGTGAATTAATTCTTTCGTCAATGTTCGATTTTGTTTCTCGTAGAACGTGGCCAGTGAACGAACCGAGGTTGAAAGTTGTTCGCTGCGATCGTTTCGAGGACGACACGAGCAAATTTGTCGCGCGATATCTTCGGCTGGATGCGGACGCGCGTGGAGAGAACCCTTGAAAATCTTTCGAGCCGGTCCTTGCACGTTCGTTCGTGGTACTCACGTGTCGGTGCACTCGCTCGTGAAAGTACATAATGGTTGCTTGAACGTGGATCCGTCCAATTATCGCGTCCCCATCCATCGAACGCGAATCATTCAGTCGATGTTGCGATCTTTGCCGTCTCTCGCTCGAAAGCTGCTGACACGGTCATCGCTCAAAGGGGTTCAACTGGCGAATTTTATTAAATTTTTTCTTTCTTTTTTTTCTTTTTTTTTTCTAATAACGAAACAACGACATTACGATGAACTTTTACGAGACCGTGTCTTTCGTTCGAAATATTGTCACTGAATTGCATAGAGCTCTATCATTAGCCAGGAATGGAAAGCACTGTTTAAAGCCGCGTCAATTCGTGGCTTTTGTGGCCTAGACAGAGCTATACGGCTGTGAAAAGTCAATATTTGTTGGCAGTTCGTTCCCTTTGATATTCTTTTCTTTCTTTCTTTTTTTTTTTTTTCCTTTTTTCTCACGCCGGAAACAGCAGCAGATCAAAGGCGTGCTAGTCTAAAGGGCAAAGTTTCTTTAAATCTGATCCTATCGTGGGCTCTTGGTAACCGTATAGGAAAAATAATATTCCCCGCTCACTGCGACGCGTGCCGATGGGAAAGATTCGCGGTGAGTCGTGTTTCACGTCGATTAATGATATTTTATTGCGATTCCGAGTTAATAATGAATTAATAACAAACTCTCGATGAAAGATAAAAAGTGGAACAGTTGTAAAACATTATTTGTTAGTTGCACGACGGAAGAAATTTGCTCTTTGATACAGAAATATCTTAATTCGAGCGAAGAGTAGAAATATGCGATAGAGAATTTAATCAGAAGTTGTAAAGCAGCAAGGTCTATAAGTAAATACATACTTCCTACTCGATGGTATCACCTGTTAGTGAATTCGTCGTGTATCGATGTTGTCACGTATATATACACGGACCTATTCGTTATCTACTTTCCCTTGTTACGACTGACACGGTCGTTCATTTCTATACACACCTATCTCTTTTGCGAAATGACACGTTTTGTCCGTTCAAAGTCTCCTGAATCGGTGTAACAAATTCGACGCTATTTAGCATTCGCTTGCCTTTTGTCTTTTTTCGAGCAGCAAAAGAAAATCGTCACGAAAGGGGATGGCGGGAGGGAAAAAGAAGGCGTAACGTTTTAGATGCAACATTGCGCTCTTTGCTGTTAATAATAATCGCTTTCGCACACTTTCGAGCTTTCTAGGCATATTTTCTTATCCATTTCATCGCTGTCCCTCTCTCGACTCTGTTGCGAGTGTTAAAAAGAGGAAAAAAAGAGAAGAAAAAAAAAAGAAAGAGTGGAAAAAAGAGGAGAAAACAGTCGTTGACTCGCTCGCGAGAGAACGTTGACGCTGTCGGCTCTTTTCACTCGAGAGGGTCATCGTGAGCGGGGAAAAGTTTGCCCGCGTTCTTTCTCTGATCCTTGCAACGACCATCGACTCTTATCTCTTCCGAGCTTTTCCTCTCTCGACACACAGCGTAGCGACACACAGCGTCAGGAATCTATGTAAAGTGTGTTTTCTGATCAGTAGAAGAGGACTCGAAGACAACAGCGAAGGATCTCGAGTCGCACGAGGAAGCAACTTTGCCCAAGGAGGCTTCCTCGGCGAAGGAAGCCTCCGTAAAACAATCTGTCAAGACCAATCCGCCGCCAACCAGGATACCTACCAAGTTGACACCATTGAAAAAGTTTGAGAAAACGGATGGCGCGAGGAAGAAAGATCTCGCGGGCCAAGAGACACAACAGTTGAAAATTGATAATCCCCTGGCGACCAACAGAGCCGCCAGGGACTACACGAACCTCAGGTTTCAAGATCCGAGGTTCTACGAGTGTCCTAAGCTTTTGGAAACGGTCGCGTCAACCGCCGCTGTCGACACGACCACGTCTGCCATGCCGAAACACGAGATAGATCTAAAGGAAGTGTTGAAGAGATCGGAGTCTCTCAGCCCGAGACACGAGAAAGACTGGGAACAGTTGTCCAGTAGGTTTAGCTCCGAAGAAAATATCATCGACATCGATAAGCTCAGTGTCACCGCGTTGGCCAGGTCGGAAAAGTCTGAAAAGTCTGAGAAGTTCGACAAGGAGAAGCACCCGAGCCAGTTTGGCCAACAGAAGGAACTGACTCTGAGTGGCGGGGGGACTATGTTTCTGAAGAGCAACAGGAGCAGGGACACTACTCCCAGTCACGAAGGTGCTAAACTGGACGACTTCAGGACCATGCTGATCCCGGACGAGAGCAGCAACGTCGGCGGGGACAAGTTGAAATCGATTCTCAGGGAGAAACAGTCGGAAGATGGTAAGGTAACATGCATGTAGCGTTACTGTCACATTGTCGCGAATTATTGAATTCTTTTTTTACCGGTTACCAACAGATGACAGACCAGTGGACGAAGAACGGAAAAGCGTGCGCTTCGACATAGAAAAAGAATTGGACATCAGGTTCACCTATTCGAGGTCCGAGGACGACTCCGAGTCCGAGTCGGAGGAACAGGAGGAGGTTCAGATAGGTCTTTCGAACCAAGACATCGATTGGACCCCGTTGTCGCAGAAATCGAGTTGCCAAAGATTCAGCGGCGAGTCGAAAGAGGAATCCGAGGATAAGGACGACGGTAGTAACGTGAAAAGGAGTCCGTCGTCGGAGAAAATCGTGGGCAAGAGGTTCGTCGTTCGGAACGTCCCGGAGAACGAGCATCGTAAACGATTTGTCCTTCAGAACGTTTCCGAGAAGGAGCATCGCATGCAAATGACCAGGGACAGTCTGTCCGGGGAGAGCTTGTCGAGGGAGAGCAGCCTCGATTACACGTATACCAATAAATTCAATAAAATCAAAAATATCGATCTGATATCGAAAAGCGAGACCACCGAGTTCAGTGATTCGGAGGTGCGCCATAGGAGCAAATCAAAAGTCGATTGCCCGCGGAACGAGCAAACCGACGACGACGACACCTCGGACGTTCCTAGAGTTTATCGCGAGCTCGACCACGCGGAGAAGGAACGCGGCGAAACTGGAGGTGGTGGGAAACTGGAGCAAAGCAGGAACTCCAAGAGCGAGGCCATCGAGCACATTTCCGATTCTGACGCGCGCCGGAAGAGCAAGTCGAAAGTCGATTTCTCGAGAAACGAACAAACCGACGATGGTACCTCGGACTTTCCTAGACATTGTCGCGAGGCTGACGGGAAGCAGGAGCAGAGCAAGGACTTGGAGGAAGCGAAAACGAAATTGAGCCAGGAGCATCAGAGGGAGATCGAAGCCTTGAGAAAGGAGTACAAGGATAAGCTGGAGCAAACGAAGAGGGAGCTGGAGGAGAATTACGTGGAGCAGAAGAAGCAGCTAGAGAAAAACTTGAGCGACAAGTTGGAGGATTTGAGACGGAAAATGGTCGAGAAGGTATTTCACAACGTCGTTTGATCTAACTTTCAAATTGTTGCACGATCGTTATCATTCTCTCTCTCTCTCTCTTTTTTTTTCAAGGAGGAACGAGAGATTCAAAAGTTGATCGCCGAGATGGACGAGGCTAAATTGGAAAACTTGAGGAAGGTAAAGACCGAATTGGAAATATGTTACGAAAAGGAGAGACAAGAGATTCTTGCTAATCTAAAGACGGAACTCGATGAAAGAAAGGGCGAGCTGTTGGAACTGCGGAACCAGGAGATAGGGAAATTGGAGAACGAACACGAACGCGACCTGGACGAGGAGAAACTTGCGAAGCTCAGCGAGATCAAACTGACGAAACAACACTCCGCGAGAATCAAAGCCATGAAGATGGAACTGGACAAAGAGTTCGACGAAGTACGCTCTCAGTTGCGTGTGCAGCAGAGGGAGAGCATTTCAAAAATCACGGAGAAACACGAGAATCGCTTGGTTGAAATTCTGCGCGATTTTAGAACCAATGTGAGTCGACGATGTCTTCGTGTAATTTTGCACTTTTGCTGAACTTTTTTTTCGCTTCTTTTTGTTATTACTATTTTAACGTCCATTGCTTCTTAAGGACATCGGGTTATGTATATAATACGAACGACGAACGTTATGCAATATGGTTAGTTAACTCGTTAGACGTAATTTTTTTTCCGCGAACGCAATTACCAGCTACTTTGACGTAAATAAATACGACATTCGATTCCCTAACTTCGTCCACAATTGTTCGAGCTATTCTCGTAGAGTAACTTTAACACAAATGCTTCTAAATTCTTGTCGCATTCGGAAATATTACAAGTAGTATCTCGAATCCACATTCTTATGTTAATGCTCACACCTAAACTGACACGATATGTTGATTATATACAGGGTGTCCGTAAAGTCTCTTTACAATTTCAAAAATTTATTACAAAGGCAAATGGAAGACAGATAAGTGGAAATTATTACAAAATGAGACGTATATAGTTAAGTTTTTTTCTGCCTCATTTAATACATCTCTAATGGGCACCATTAGTTGCACAAAGCACATCAAGAAGGTACTCGATCAATGTTTTCTTCAGATGTTCCTGTCCCTATAAATTTCTTGTGCCATGCACGAATCGATGGACGTGACGGTGGACCTCTTCCATACTTAGTTCTGAAGTTTCACTAAGTCTGCAGATCCGATTTGGTTTCAATAAACTATAATTCACACTGTACCTTCTCTTGAGTAATAGCCATTTTGTAAGGAGTTCATTTAACAGTATCTTATTCATCGACAGGGTACCTGAAATGCAATGTGATAAAAACCTTGATAACCACTGAGTACATGGAACAAAAATATCTCATCAATTGTCTTTGTAATAAACTGACACTGACACGATATGTTGAAGATGTCGTGTATCGAACAAAAATATAAGATATCGCAGAGGATCTAAAGCAGAGGATCACCGATGCCATTGCCACCAATGATGAGAGTATGCTTCAACGAACATGGCAAGAAATCGAGTACTATCTTGATGAACAAGGAAAAAGAGAAACTTAAATATATACGTCTCATTTTGTAATAATTTCCACTTATCTGTCTTTTCATTTGCCTTTGTAATAAATTTTTGAAATTGTAAAGAGACTTTGTGGACAGCCTGTATATTGATACACGCATGCATCTGAAAGAATTACTCCAATTTATTCCCGACGCAACGAGAAACGAGGAGCTCGAGGAAAAGATGACTTAAAGAAGAAGAATTCGCTGTTACGATTTCAGGAGGATCGCACTCGCAAGATGTACAATCAGCGGTTGGAGGAGATCCGGGCCGATTTCTGGCGCGAGGCGGAAAAAGAAGCGAAGAAGCAGACGGGGAAAGATAGCGAATTCGAAAAGATGCGCTGTGAAAAGCGGCTGCTACAGGACAAGTACGTCGCGTTGAAGGAGAAGTATATGAAGCTGAAAAAGGAGGTTCGTTTGGCTCTCGAGAAGAGGAGCAAAAGGAAGGAGGGATACACGACGGCCTCGGAGACCGAGAGGTCAACGTCCACGAGAACGAGAACCGACAGGACCGAATCGTCCGAACAAAAGTGAGTTCGAGCTCAGATCTGATTAGCTTCGCCAATTTCCCTCCCGGTCGGCACGGTTTTGCTTTTCCAGTAATAGTTGCTGCAACACTCGGCAATCTCATTGCAATATTTTAGGATGTCGCGCGATTGTGTAGCGACGTTGTACAAGAGGAGGGCGCGTGAGATCAGAGAAACGAATTGAATCGCGAATGGTTGACGTGTTGGCTCGCGCTCTGAACTACTTGTACGTGCCATGACTTTAACAAATCGGTCGGAAGCACAGCTCTTTTTTCTTTTTTTTTTCTTTTTTTCTTTTTCACCTACGTGTTTACGATATTTATATCTATATTTGGTATTTACATCATTGGTGTTCGCTGTTAGTGTTAAGTTCTTGCACATCCATTCTCCTCGTCACCGATTCCAGTACCTTCATAGTTGATGTCACTCTTGACGGAGCACGTTCGTTACCCTTGTACACCGTGTATGTTTCTCGTGTTTCGATGACAAAATCCAACATATATATATATACATATCTGTTTGTAAATGACGATTGACAGTCGTTTGAGATTTTGTTATTTGCGTAGCGAAATAGAAACTGTGAAGGTACTCCCTCATGTTCATGCGATTCGCCCTAATGTCTGGCTATAGGCCTTAAATCGTGCTCGCAGTAACCCACTACGAAACGCGCACTCGAGCTCGGCGACGACGAACAGTAAAGCGCACGAGACTCAGACGACCACGAGCGAGCTGTCGGAAAAATTACACGATCCGAACGAACCGAACGCTCAGAAGGCGAACTCGGGGTTTCAGAAGAGCGCAGCTACGTCGAACGCGAAGAACGTGAGATTCCATTCCGACGACACGAGCATCGCCAGCGAGACGAACGCGAACACGACCACCACGCAGAAGAATATCAGCAAGAAAGTGACCACCGCCGCGAAACCTACCGCTGCCACCGGAAACAATATTAATAACAATAACAACAATCTCGAGAATCCGGTCGAGAACATTAGGAAGCAATTGGAAAAGCTCGAGGATCTCGGTGATCAGTTGCCAAGCAACGAAACGGCCTATACATTGCGATATCCTTTCCAAGACAAAGGTAACTCTCTTCGGGAGATATATATATATATATATATATATATATATATATATATTTTTTTTTTAGCAATGTGAATGTTCTAAAAACGGACGAAGTGTGTTCCCGATCCAAGGTGGCGATTCTAGATGAAAAAATAAGTCTCAGAATAAAATTTTTTCATTTAAAGCTCCGTTTACAAAAAGACATTTGAGTTTGAAAATTTATCAAGTATACTTGAATTTGGTTAATTCTAGATTAGACACAGGAGCTTGTTACGTGCAAAAGTAAATGAAAATTTTTCCGTTCAAATCCTGTTTTCAAGGAAATAAGGAGGACTTTGAACGTGTTTAATTAAGAATCGACTTGACTAGGCGTTGAAGTTGAATATTCTTCGAAAATGAAGCTTCTGACTTAATTTCGCGGATGGAAGAACCTTCTATTCTGACTAGTGATTCTTTCGGCTTATTTTTTAATCTAGAATCATTTCTGGTTGTGTCATTGAGAACACATTGTATATTCATTTATTTTCTGGTTTAAATGGTATATCAATTAAAATTCACAGCTTAATCGCTTTCATTATTCCGATTCATTTGTATAATCCGATATAAATGTGGATCTCTTTTTTTATCAGTAATTTATTTCTCGTAATTGCCAATATTTTCATTTTTATCTCTTAAATTTAAGACTGGATTATTATTTGTTTTTTTTTTCCCCTCCTAGGCATCTATACACTCTACTTTAGCTAGCGGCTTGTACTCTCTCACCCGCTCGTAAGTGCACAATTAGATTTTTAATTTCTTTCCTATCGTCACGACTCGAGCGTGTCCTCGTTGGTTTTTCTCCTTTATTTCGTTACACTTTTTTTTTTTTTTCTTCTTGCACGCCGCGTTTACCGGCATTGCCTGTGTACGAGCTAATAACGATGGCATCGGAAAGGATTTTGCTCGATTTTTTAGCACCGGTGAACGCCTCTTCGGAGCTGGAGTTCTTCCGGCATCGGATTCACGTCGAAAGAGATTCAGTGAAGAGGGCTCGGGAGGCACTTCGTCACCAAGAGAACGTGTTCCAGGGACGACAGAGGGCTTGGAAGCAACGTAGCGTTCGAGCATCCCTCGAGCAATTAATTAAGGTATAGCTACCTCAACGCTAGAACTACCGACGAAAATGTATAATATTTATAGCAAAGAAATTCAAGCGCAAGGTACAAGAAAAAATTAATAACGCAACAAAGGATACAAGCTTCTATTAATGTATTTGATTAAAAGTCACTCGAGTGTAAAATACACTGCTGTAAATATGTGAAATTTCCATAGAAAATTAGAAATTAGTCATTTTGACTGCTTTCTAGTGTGTAACTACGTCACACGAAATTTTCCTAAGATATCGTATTTAATATATATATATTTTTACCAATAGTATTCGTTTTACTTTGTTAGTTGTGCTAAGATATTTACAAGAATAGAAACCATAGTTACCTAGATGACCTACAGGCAATCAATCTATTAATTTTCGTATTCAGGAGGAACGCGAGCTCTCGGACATGGAAGTGAATTTGCATCGAACCAAGAGCCTCCTGGGCGAGAAAGTGATCCATCTGAGGCATTTGGAACAATCCCTGGAACGAGTGGTTAATGCGAAAACCAACGAAAACGACGCGACTGCGGCGAAGAACGAGGAACTGACGTTGAGCGATATGTCCAGCGTGAGCAGTGGTATCAGTTCAACCGATTTGACAACCGACACGTTCATAGGTAAGAGAATCCGACAGATTCTCCCTCTTTCTATCCCGCTGTCAGTTATATATTCTTTGATTGCCTCCCACTCCTTCGTTAAATTTGTTGGTTTGTTTTCACAAATTATTTCCCACTCGGTCCGCTCGAACCAACCGCTGCCTGCCCCTTTTCGTTCATTTCTTTCCACTCAAGAATTTGTTTTCGATCTTGTGGTCTTGATCCTTCGTACTCAGACAAACCGGATCACTACCAGGAGTCGACGGAAATCATTGCCAACCTGGAAAACCTAAACTCGGAAATACGTGAGATCTGGGGCGTGCTGAATAAACGCCAGGACACGAACGTACCACCGCCGCCGACATTGATGTACTCTTATTTGCGATGGCTACGTTTCCATCATCTTACGGCCGAGTCGAATAACATACAAGGTGAGCACGGGTCCGTCGTTTGGACAACGTCGCGGAGAAGATTTCTAACGTCGCCTAAACTCTTTTCAGGGACATTCGGCACCCCGAATATTCAGTCGAACATTCTGTCTCAGTTAACAGTCACGCAGCCACCAACGCCTAACACGCAAAACATCATCGCCCAATATGGCCCTAACAGCGGTTTCACCACCAGCGTTTGCACCGTTGAGAAAAATCCCTCGAACCTGATGGAGAGAACGTGGAATCTACGGGATTGGCTGCGACAGACTTGCGTCGAGAGCAAAGATCAGTCCAGGTCGAACGATACTATAAAACACGGTCCACAGTCCATCGAAAAATTTGGTTCCAAACGGCATACGCTAGGCGACACCGGTACCCGTTTCGTTGACGTAGATTCGATGTATCTACACGTGTTTCTAAACCAATTCAAGAAAACGTGTTTTCGTTAATCGTTCCCCTTTTCTCTTCTTCTGTACAGGGTGTCCCGGGTTTTTCCCGCCAAACTTCTAGAGGCCAAAAGAAGAAGAAAAATGTTATATGAAATTTGCGAATTAACGCTTTGTTACAGAGATATAAACAAATAATGATAAATAGTTACTCACTATTTTTTAAGGACTCATTTCAAAATGATGTCCTTCTGCTCGGATACAAGCTTGACGTCGATGAAAAACTGAATTTATCGCTCTGTGCAGTGTCTCAGTATTTTTAATACGCTGCGCAAGATCTTCGTACGAAGTCACTTCGGTCGAGTAAACTTTTGTTTCAAAATACCACGTACCGGTTTACGTTGTTACATCGGATAGATCTGTGTTGATCGACGCTCATTTCCAATCATGAAACAGGCTCGTGCAAAGAAAAGGAATGACTGAAATACTGAAACTCACAGTCAGTAAAATACCAAGTTTATCCATTTTTGATTATATCTCTGTAACAAAGCGTCGATTCGCAAATTTCATATAACATTTTTCTCTTCCTCTTTTGGCCCCTAGAACAAGCTCTCGCAGCTTGGCGGGAAAATCCCGGGACACCCTGTATATGTATATCGTGACAAGTCGTTTGGAAGCGAGAATTTCGATCGAAATTCGTCGTCAAATGAGTTTCGGATCGCGTGTGCCCGTCTTGGCGGAGTCTATTGCGCTGATTCGAGAACCTCCTTTTTGCTTGTTCCTATCGAGTTCAGTTCGTTTCATCGCTGAAGCTACGACAAAGACTGCAACGAGGCACGTTTACAGAAAACGCAACAGGCTCGTCGTCTCGAGCGGTCTGAAACCGAACGCGGCAGCCTCGAGGCGACGCTGTTGCAAACGTGCGCGTAACCGCGCGTTACATTCTCGAGACGCTCGGTCGCGTCGGCGTTCCTTGAAACTGTATATGCCGTGACAGCAGCCTACTGGACGATGCGATTATTATTTCGCCCAGCAAACGATCGTCAGGCAACTGTTCGTTTAATAGTCAACTTTAACATTACAGCGGATGACCATGTAAAAGCGGAAGAGCTTTCGTAAAAGGGAAACGAACGAATCATCGCGCCCGTTCAGCATGCGAGAAGCTCGTGAGTCGTTGAGGAAGCGAGTAAGCCGGAATTGCGCGAGTTTGCGCAAAGAAGCTGGCGTTAGGCGCGGCGAAGTTCTCTGCTACGTGTGTAAATAAGAATTTTCTCGATAGCCGGTAATAGGTCGATACGATCCGCTGGTTCCTCCCCACCCTCCCCCCTTCTCACCCTCCGAACAGTCTGTTTGAACCTTTATATATATTTTCGAGATGGATTTTTCCGCGTAACGTAACGAGAATGTATAAATATGCGTACATCCTATATCGTATATATATACGTTTACTATAAATATACATGTATCGGATATTTCGAATTATTTGACGTAATCGCGTTCGAGACGGATAATGTGATAAAACCGACGGCGTCATCTTCGAACGTAACGAGAAGTGTCGAACCGGTTTTCCTTTTATCAGATCAGTATGTGATATGTGAATCAAAAATTGTCAACGGAAAGACTTAGCTTTTGTATCGAGTTAATTGATCATTCGTGTATGTTGTAAGTTCCACACCGCGCTTAGGCAGAGAGAGAGAGAGAGAGAGAGTGTGTGAGAGAGAGAGAGAGAGAGAGAGATATTCATAGACGATTCTTCGACGATCCGTCGACAACTTCATCGAAATTCGAACTTGGAGCGCGTCCGAAGTTCTCTGCTGCGATTTACTACGATGTCCCTCGAATGCCAAAGTTTCATAATTATCGACTTTGTAAACTGACTCGCGCGTAATTACGGTGTTGTTTTACACGCCGTACGTAAGGGAAACGTAGAGAAACGATTTTTGGATCGATCCAGATCACCCAGAAGCGACTAACAATTAACAATTATACATTATCGTATCGATTCGTTGATTTTAGAAACGTTCAATCGACATTTAATCTTCGACAGCATATATTAGGCCGCAATAATTCTGATCTCATTAGGTGTATAGTGTAGAGCGATTGTAGTTTCTACACTGTGAAACGTGACAGTATACATTCGAAAGTCTGTGACACGTGGCTACATCGTAGAAGACCATCCCCGGGTAATTTCGCGAGAAAACTTGTTTCAAAGTAAGTAGTTGTTGCTCGAGCGGTTACTTCTTCCTTGTTACAAATCTTGTCATTCTCGACGTTTCATTCAACTCATTCTTTTTACTTAGCAAACGGTCCTGATATTAACCGTAAGAACAGCGATCGAAACAACCTATATAGTTGATTTTTCATCGATTAAATAATGCCGATAGGACATTGAGTCGATATTCGGGAATTGTAGGGTCACTTTATGACGTTCGACTTACGAATATTTCAAGGAGTAGAGATTTTTCATTAGCACCGTCCTTACGAATCATACATTTCTCCGTGAAAGACACGGTATCACGTAAACGGTTCGTTGCCTCGGAAGTTGGTAAATTAAGGCACGTTACAACCGACGGTCCTGCGTTTATTTAATCAGTCGTATGGTGCTTCATACCACAGTGCAATAATTTGCGAATAGTTCGTTTCGTAAACTCGATTTGCGCAGTTTCGTTGCGTAACCCGATATTATGTCTCTCGCACAATGCGTTTTACAGAAACATCGATGGAATATCTTGTTAATCCCCGCTGAAGAGCCGCGTTGAACACTCTGGCAACGCGATCGGGATTACTTCGATTTCACGCGTCCACGATCCATACGCGTTTTTTCTTGTGCAACGTAACAGGAGACAAAATGTTATTTGTAAAAATTAAAACGACTTGAAGCAATATGATTTTATTTGAGATGATTGGGACGGGTGCGCTCGCAGCCATCTTGCGTATGGTTCGAGGTACAAGGGGGTATTACCAAACTTAATTCACCGATGTTCGTGTTCAAACGAACGGGACATACTTGAAGAAGAGAAGAAGATAGTTTTGACTTCACTGCTCTCTTCTTTTCGTTCGTCGACGCATGCTTCTGGAACGTCAGGGACGTTGCTTAAATTGCAACGTTGAGTAAATTAATTTTGGAATACCTTGTATATTCTGTAATATAGTATATATTTGTATGGACGCAAATATATATGCTATGCGCAAAACCAACACCTTGATCCCCCAGCAATATTCCATGTTACACGCATATTACAGTTTTAAAACGAAGTCTCAACTATTTTCCTTTCGACGCTGACACGCGAATTTAGCCTCGTAGAGTGTGTATCTCTGGGGAAAAAAATTCCTGCATCGCCTCTGTCGTCGTTTTCTCTCTCAGGCCGGAGTTAAAGTTAAACAAACTACACAAGCCGATATCAATAGCTATTGCTAGGAAAATAAACTGCAGTCGGTATGCGTGTTTTCGCATCCGTCGCTGTTTTCCTCGAACTCGTCTCTGCTGGGCAACCAGGCAGTCAGTCGACGCGGTCGAACTCGATCTTCATTTTTTAGGAAACTCTGCGCCGCCGTTATCACCGGGCTGATTTTACACACGAGCAGTCGGGTACACGCCGAATCGGTGCCGTCTATCCTTTCGATCAATCGGTTCGGCAGATTTTCATCGTAAGCTTGCTCGATCAAGTCCTGTATCTGAAAAGAAAGCGTCCCTGTTACCTCGCAGCTCTCTGTACTCCCTACGTTTTTTATATTCAAATTCAGACTCACTTTCTCGCTCTTGCTCTCCGTGATAAGTTTAGCTGGATCCCAAGACGAAGTGTCAGCCACGTCTTCCAGATTCCTGGCGATGTTTCCCTCCGGAGCTTTCAGATTGAACAACGAACTTATCTGCAATCGTCGACAGAAGCTCGTGATTATTTCGTGTCGGAATACGTCTCGCGTGATAAGACACAGATCAACGGACCATTTGCGCGAGAAATATGACACTGTTCACAGCAATGGCTGTCACTTTCTGCGAGTCCAGGCCGAACAGGCGAAAGAACGCGGACACGACGTTCGAAGGGCCAAAATTTCCTTTCTCCCTTGTTTCGTCACCCTCTCCTCGCCTTCCCTTCTGTTTACCGTCTAAACTCTTCGCAACCAGATCAGCGATGTTCCTCGCGGTCTCCAGATAATTCGTCGCGTATTCCAACCCTGTTTTTATCTTGTCGAGGACACCTGCGAATTGAAGTGCAGTTAACGAATTGATCGATCGAGCCACGGTTAAACTTTGCCCAACCAACCGTCGTCCTCTCGAGGTAAACCGGAGGCACAGATCGCTATAGCAGAAACGCAGAAGGAGACGCGTAAAATCTTCTCCATCGTGTCGCGGCCGAGGCTTTTTCACCAATGAGAATTACACTCGACCTGGTTCTAACGGATGTTAATTGCTCGTTCCATTTCCGCCTTGTTGATCTGTGACGTTCTTGTTCCTAGTTTTGCCGCGTTGATGACAACGATTCTCGCTCTGTCGGCCAAGCGACGAGAGACAGGATCTTCAGACTCGGAGAGGAATTGTTTCTCGTCTACCTTTCCGCACTAGTACGAAACGAACTTTGCCGGTGGAACTAACGTCGTTTAACGACTCGCACCACGGAAATTGTAAACTACATACATCGTTCGACATGAATGTGAACGCGATATCCAACGCGTTTCTGTTGCTATCTCTCTACTCGACTGTTGCATCGGCAAACCGAACGTCGTTTTACACGCAGGAAGTGTACTGTCTGAGCGAACTGCCGATGAGCAAACTGATTCAAATAAAGTCTTCTCTCGCGGACGAGGCAGGTAAATCTATTTCAAATCTTAACACGTGGTCGATACGACCAATTTGTAATTTTTGTTAGACATTTTACTGACCGCGTAAAACAGCGTATTGTTAAATTTATTATTTAGACAATATTTCGTATATAAATATATAAATAAACATAGGTCCGTTGTATTATAGAGTTTCTCTATTTTTTTTTTAATTTCACTGTCCCTGATGGAAATTTTTTTATCGTCGGTTATAATTCTAGCGTTGAAAACATGCGACTCGAACAGGTAATTTTTTTTTTATTTTTATTCTCTTATTGATTAATAATGATACATCTACAATTGGCCTTCTTTTTAGGCCAACCAACAGATTTGATATAATGTATGATATAGCGATGTTTCTTCAGTATTGCGTATATAACGATTAACAATTAATTAGCAGTTAGGAAGGTCTAATGGTATCGGTTGAACAGGTAATTGAATTTAATTGAAATGTATGAGTGTAGATGTTGCGAAGGAAGACGTGCAAACGGAGGGAATGTCAAGCAGAACGTTTTCTTCGTTATCGTCGCCTGTTGCACAGCCGTTGAAAAGAACGAGCAGAAAGCCAATGAGACGATACGAGGACTATCACGAGGAAAAGGGCAAGGACACGAAAATTTCGAAGATATTCCAATTGTCGGTCACGGCGCTTTCGTTCCTCGCTTTCGGCGGTTATCTGCTCACTCTTATAATAACGGCAATGCGTCAAAACGGTGGAAACGCGGGCAACGGAAACGTTATAGTGTTCTCAGTGAGTGGATTTCTGGATATACGCGATCGAAATTGAGAAGCAAAGCCGTTTTCAGACAGTTTTCTAGACACAGAGATTGTTTCGGATTTCAGAATCTGCAGGGTTTGCAGAGCTACGTTCGTCCAAAAAGAGACGTCGATCCGTCAGAGGACGAGGTTGAGAAGTTGTACCACGGAATGATCCTGCTGTCCAGATCTTACGCAATGTACAATTAATGGACGAGTAAATAAGAATTTACGCTCTTTGGGTACCGCTGAACTTTCTCTGGTAATAAAATCTCAGACGTTAGAAAATTTAATCTTTTTATGTTGGAGGGACAGGTCTGTTGATTGAACACGAGATTACGAGAGGGGGAAATTTGCGATCGCGATCTCGGCGAACTCAATTAGGGATTCGCTTATCTCTGATTCGCCGGACTCTTGAAAATCCTAAAACCTAATAAAATCGAATAGAGGATCACGGTGTGTACATATCCCGAAGAATATTCTTAGCATGTGGGTAGAGGCTGCTTCAAACATGGCTCTTCAAATAAACACCTAAGTGACTGTATACTCCGAAAGTCTGCCTGCAAAGATAACCATATGGCTTCCAGAGATATCATCGGCCATACGTCTCTATGCTATTATTCCACGGACATGTATAACTCGAATAGCATACCTATTTTTATTTCCCGGAATCTTTATTCCATCGCTGTTTCCTCCTAATCGACGAAGATTACCAATTACGTTTAAGACGTTTCTACCCGTGGCTGTTCGACGTAATCGAATTTATTCAATGGCAGCGGTAGCAGTTGTTTAGTAGAATATATAAAAAAAATATATATATAATTTCTATCGAAAGACGATCATAAAGAATTGTAATCTGTATAATAAATGACATCCGAATAAAATGGAATTGTATCTAGTTGTTTTCTAGATTACACTCTTTTGTACAACTTGTTCCTTTGAATCTCTTTTCGTTGATTTACTTTTCACTGATAATTTGTCTCGTCTATTCTATTTAATATTTATTTGGTAAAATTACATCGAATCCGGGAGTTCTTCCGAGCGATGCTCCATCGAATCTGACATCAGACTCATCGTCCTTCAGAGACCAATCTTCAGTGAGCCACGCCTACAGCGTTTCTGTAGGCCAATCCCACGTACGAAATTGCAGCGAGCTCTCCGATCACTTCTTTCTTTCTTTCTTTTTTTTTTTTTTTCCTTTTTAAACCACGCTGAACATGGCAGGAACTACTCCTCCGCTCGTTCATCCCGATGCACTTCCGTGAAAGTCATTCGTTTAGCCCCCTGACCATTTTCATTGACGCCGGCCGACTGATAATCCCGTCGTCTTCTATTTGCGATCGGCCGGAGAATCGTACCATTGTCGGAAGTGCCTGTTTTGGATCATGACACAAACTCTGTGATACAGTGGAGTGCGCTCTCGTGCCCGTGATTTATTTGGATTGCGATTTTGAGTGAAGCATTGTTGGAAAATGTCGTAGTCGTCAAAAGTGCAAGAGAGAGAGAGAGAGAGACAGAGAGAGAGAGAGAGGGGCTGACAGGGTAACTAATATCTCGCGCGAGAGTCAGTTCAAAGGGAAGAGACGAAAATGAACGAAGTGAAAACCCGCGTTGTGGATGGTACAAATTGTTCGAAGGCACTGAAGTTCGGTGTGGAGCGTATATTGTCGGACGAAATCTCCTCGAAGAGAACAGGTAACAAAACACAAAAACGCGTTCCTCTTCATTTCCAACAATATTGAAATTGACTCGATCATCAAACTTGACATCGCGCTGACATCGTTTGACCCGTACGTACGTGGTCAGCTTTTAACCACTTGCGCTGGCAATTGATCGCGGACCATAACGAGCGACGAAACCGTATTACAACAATTCGTCGCTTTCTTTTAAATGATTGAAAAGTAATAAATTTATTGTTTGTTTTGCCTGGTCTGTACTTAAATATACTTGAAATCGAGAAAATATTGCATACTCGGGACAAAAAGTTCTCGACGTGTGTCATTTCAGCGCAAGAGGTTAAATAAAAAAGAGAAAGAAATGTATATGAAAATACTTAAAAAAAAAAAAAAAAAAAAAACGTATGTGTTTCGAAAGATATATTTAGGCTACTTCCAGTGCAATTTTCTACGGTGCGATGCCCTTGTCCGGGAGGTTGCGTCAGGTGCGAGGCCCTTCGAATTTACCCTCCGTTCTCTTACGTTCAAACGACCATCTCTGGTGGAAGTTATGCGAGCATCAATCACGGAAACGGAGTGGTCGAAAATTATACAAATATTTATCGACCTGCTCCGCTTCGACCTGTTCCCAGAGGTGAGTATAGCGATAGTCTGCAAAATTATTTTCCGTCTTCACTGTTACACTGTTTAAAATTAGTAGATTAATCGTCCAATGAATTTTTCGGATCCTCACGATCATTTTAGGAGATGATCGGAAAGCCGCAGTTCGTGCGACGAACACATTGCGTCATTGACAAATGCGACCATATGGACTACTGTCCTCTCTCCGAATACTCGACAGCAAGTAGGGCAAAATATTTACGCGCCAGTGTATTCCCGTGTTTCCTGTTCGTGTTTAAACGACATCTTAAGTGCCACCGTTCGTTTATGGCCGGTGTAAACAGCGGTTTCGTCGTACTCCTCGGTTAGATAAAAAAAGTCGGGAAACGTCGAAAAACTGCCCTTTGCTTTTTTCTCATTCGAATCGTGTAACAACAATATATCATAAAAGAAAAGAAAAAAAAGAAAGAGAAAGTACCAATCAATTCGATCGCTCAGCGTCGGCGGCTAACAATAGAATAAGCAAGAATTTATCGATAGAAGTTGCACTTTCAAACGGTAGCATAAAGCTCCCGAAATAAGTATGACCTTACTAACTGTTGGCCATCCGATTCATACGGGGAGGACCGTACCAACCAGAGAGAGAACCACACTGTTTAAACTCGTACACATGTTGTATACTTCTGTAGGGCTGTAAATCAGCCAGAAGTACCCAATCTTGGAGGCCTCTTGTTCGGGTATAAGATCTGTTGAAACAGACACCCATCCTACTAAGGCCACCGTTTACATCATGTCAAGCCCCCCCCCCCCCCCCCCCCCTCCCCCTTTTAATTTGTAATCTCGCACTTGCGTTCACCGCGACGAAACGCTCTCTGCATCTGTTTCATCAAACGGAGCCAAGTCCCCGTTTTCTTTTCTGCATTGCTCTGTGCCGAGGATGCCACGGGCGTTTTTGAAACATTCGGCCTTCTTTCGAACTTTTGCAGTTCCAATGTCGTCCGCCTCGACACCGAGCAACCAATCGGAGACCAATACCAGAAGGAAGAGATCGTGGTCGAGGGCCGTGTTCAGTTCTCTGCAACGGAAGGGATTGGAGCGACGATTCTCTCTGCAAAAGTACATCACGAAACCGGATAGGCGGCAACTCGCTGCCACTCTAGGCTTGACCGACGCACAAGTATAACGTCAAATTACGGGGGGATTTTCTGGTAATCCAGCCTTAGGAAATCAATTTTTTCTCTTTTTTACATTTTCTCAAAGTATGTACTTACGGAAATTTCTGTGTAAAAGGATTTGTTTGAATTCGTAAAAGTTGTAGATGTTTAAAGGAAACGGTGTACTGCTTGTAACGTAAGTATGAATATTTTTGTACAACGGGTAACAAAAACTTCAAATGTGTTTTTCTCAAAAAATATTTTATTTTATAATGTTATTATTATTTTATGTTTTATTTTTTGTACTGCTGATTGCAAGTATGAATATTTTTGTACAACGGGTAAATGTGTTTTTCTCAAAAAATATTTTATTTTATAATTTATGTTATTATTTATATTATTATTTATTATTGTATTATTATTATTTTATGTTTTATTTTTTGTACTGCTGATTGCAAGTATGAATATTTTTGTACAACGGGTAACAGAAACTTCAAATGTGTTTCTCTCAAATTCATATTTTTTTAACTGGCTGACGGGATATTTCACGCTTTAGTTGTTGACCGATTGACTTGAAATTTACGGAAGATCTCTACCGTTGGATGCACCTTTATCGTATGAATGCGATTTTATTTTTTTTTTACCACCCAAAGGATGAAAAGCACAAGGAAAATCGATATTTAAACTTCAAAAATCTACCATTTCTTTAATTTTCGAAATTTTGCTGTTTAATTTTCGTTTCAAATAACCAGATGGACCGGAAATCATGTCAGCTATTCGAACCCGTTTTTAAAAACATACTTTACCAAAGGCTATGTAATTTCCACAATTTTCATTAATTTCGTTAAAAGAAAATTGTGTGATTATTCTTTAAGTATGAATAAATCCGTGTGCGAAGACTGCATACCAAAACGTATCATGGTTTCCTTAGAAAAGTCGATTCTTATAAGCCGGATTACCAGAATACCCTATTAAATTGCGAGCGTAGAGCGATCTCGGAACGATCGAATTCTAGAACTGGGTGTTCTGTCCTCTTCAGGTGAAAGTCTGGTTTCAAAATCGGCGAATGAAGTGGCGACACACGAAGGAGAGCGAGAGCGCTGTCCTGTCGAATCCCGACGCCCAGAAGGAATCGGCGAAAAAGTTGACGAAGGACAACGCGAAGAACGCGACGACTGAAAAGACTGTTTCGGAGGACGAGGAGGACATTGAGATCGAAGTTGACGTGTGAATTTAAAAAATATATATTTATGACGTTCGGATGCTAGTTTGTAATCTGCAACGGCAAGATTTTAAATAAATTCTGGTTAAATAAAGTTTATACGTAAAACAACTTCGGCCTGTTTATTCCGAATTCGACGCTCACTTCACTAGTGTTCCGATTTGCATTTTATTTCTGTTTTTAGTTACCAGGGCAACCAAGCTGTTATTTCCTTCGTGAGAAGGACTCTTACCTTTCTTTTTTTTTTTTGCGAAAAATCGGTGGCTGATAAACTGCAATTGAAAATGCAACGATTGTTGCCAGGTTTAGCGTCGATTTCTCGGCAATATTCGGCGATAAAGATGTCGAAGCCTTTGGGAACAAGCGAGAGCCAGAAACGCCTCAATCTCGATACTTCTGACATTCTCTGTGAGTACGCTTCGAAATATCGCTCTCACTAGGTTATCAATATATTTGTTCGTTGTTTTAGCTGCATCCATGGCCCAGTCGCAAGCGGCTTCTCTCGTCAACGAGTCTTTGCACGCAGACACGATTCCTCTGTTGGATCACACGGCCGAGGAAGTTCCATCGACCACGCTCGAGGTGTCCACGTCGAGGGTGGAGTCGCAGATCGTCGCCGACAAGTCGCCATTGCCGTTCGAGGAGATCCCTGGCCCGGCGATTCTGAAGATTTGGGAGAAGTATTGGAAATACGTGCCGCTCCTCGGTACGCAAGTGCTTTCCAGTCTACTAATCAACAGATTCACCCAGGGTACGATCTGTTGAAGTACCAGTAGGCAGAAATCCGAAGAACCCCAGTGTTTTATCAAAGAACTTAAAAAATCTGATGGACAAGAAACTTGGAAAAAAGAAAAAAAATGAAACTTTGATTCGTTCTTCGGATTTCGAATCGCGCGTTTCGAATCTTTGACATTTTCGATAAGGCAGCGTGTAGAGTAAAAAAAAAAATACTCGTGATGTTCGTAAAAAGTTTTCAACAAGCCTGTTCGCACAAGGATAGACGATTGGTCTCCTTTTTTCAGGACGACTGACGTGGAATCGCAACATCACGCCTTTGAAATATTTATTCAACGAGTACGGTTGTATCGTGAGAATCAACGGCCCTCTTGCGGGGGACATTGTCATGATTCACAGGTAATAATTTTCATCGGCTTCGCCCAATTACGCCTCTGCTCGTTACCCTTGTCCGTTAACGCAGACCCGAGCACATAGCAGAGGTCTTCAAGCAAGAAGGCGATATGCCTGTACGAAGTGGCATCGATATTCTGCAACATTATCGACTGAACTACCGCAAATATCGTCTCGCAGGGCCGTTTTCTGTGTTAGTAAATACCTGTAAATACCATCGAAATTTTATGCACAATTTCCTGTTAATAAATTCGAGATCCACTGACCGAGAAATGTTATTCAGGCAGGGCACGGAATGGATAGAAGTGAGAGAGAAGATAGAGCAATTGTTCAATCGAATTGCCCCGAGTTTTTTCGGAAAGATCGACGCGATCTGCGACGAGCTGATTGCTAGGATATACAAAATACGGAACAGACAGAACGAAGTAAGTGCGTGTATCAAGGTAACGTCAAGCTGACGGTACAGTACGATGAGTCAATGGATTTTTCACAGGTACCTGTGAGTTTTCACGAGGACATGATACGATGGGCCATGGAGTGTTTCTGCGACGTAACGTTGAACAAGCGCCTCGGGTTCTTGGAGCCGGCTGGCTACAATTCGTCGTCCGAAGCCACTAGAATTATCAACGCCTTGGTGACAGCGCACAAGTACCTGTGCAGCTGTGAAACTGGCTTTCAAGTGTGGCGATTCTTCTTGACACCGTTCGCCAGGAAACTCTTCGAGGCTTGCGACGTACTTGACAAGTAAGTTGACCGCGCTTGAATCGTTTCTGGGAATCGTTTGCGAATGTGTTTTGCACAGTGTCATAGGGAAATACGTCCGTCAAGCTCAAGGCAAGGTTCGAGTTCGAAAATCTCAAGGAGAGAAGAGCTTAACGACCGACGACAGTTCACCGGTGTTGGAAAGATTCCTCGTGAACGAAGGCATTCATCCAGACGACGTCTGCACGTTGCTGATGGATATGATCATGTTGGGCGTTCAAGCGGTAATGATAGAATCTGCGTAACGCCATTTTGATATTGACAATGAAATGTGATCGTGTGATTTCTAGACGGCGAATTCCGAGGCATTCGTGTTGTATCACTTGGCGAAGAACCCACGTACTCAAAGGAAACTCTACGACGAGATCACTTCTCTCTTGCCAAATAACGATTCACCTGTCACGGAGAAAGCGTTAAGAAATATGCCGTATTTAAAAGCTTGCCTTCAAGAAACTTTGAGGTAGTAATTTCTGAAATAGAAACAGCTGTTAGTAGTATCTAGATGATAGATATCAAGTAGATACATAGAGGTGATAAGTATTGTCGCAGTAAAACGGCTCGTTTGATTTAAAGATTACACCCAGCCATCCCTTACATCACCAGACTGTTACCGAAAACTATATCTCTTCATGGATACACAATACCTAAAGGGGTAAGTATGACGTAGTTAATCTCCACTCAGTCCTCATTTTTCCAATTTAATTTGTCCCTTGGTGTTAAATTTTATTGATAGAGGATAAAACTGAGTTTCAGTGATTTTGAAAATGTGTGAGAGTTATAAATGTTAAGTTGACGAACATTTCTATTTATCTGGAAGCATATCTTTTTATCGAAATTGTAAAAGGTGCATGTTGGAACTTTAGATTTACGAATTAGTATAGACAGAATTAAGATTCGAGTAGTTAGTTATTAGTGATTTAAATTAATTATATGCAACTTTTGGTAAGAAAAACATGTCAAGTTTGGACACATGACAGGGACAAATGAAGATTAAATAACGTCGTTGCTTCTTAAATAAATTTTTACAGACATTCGTTATCATGGCAAATCAAATTACTTCGCAACGAGAGGAGAACTTTGAGGATCCATTAAAATTCCGGCCAGAAAGATGGCTGTCCAGTTCTGTAAAAGGAGACACAGACTTCAGTTATTTACCTTTTGGCCACGGTGTGAGATCATGCCTAGGAAAGAATATGGCCGAAACGGAAATGATGCTTGTGACAGCAAAGGTATTTAATTGTTACAGTTATTAATCGATCAGTGTTGTTTCATTTCGACCATATTTCAGCTTATACGACAATTCAGAGTTGAATACGATTATGCTGACATCAAAGACAGTTTTAAGATGGTGAACGTGCCCAATAAACCGCTCCGTTTCCGTTTCGAGAATAGATATTAATCTACTATGTGGTAGTAAAGTATCGATTATTGCAGAGGATTGTCGCAATAGGGGTATATTTCATTTCTTGAAACGTAATTTAAAGTATGTAACAGTATTTGTGATTTATCGCTAGTTTTTATGACATTCATTACGTCGAGAGAAAGAGGAATGTTGTTAGAAAGAATGTTAGTTTAATTTATCATGTATTTGAGACTGATTATACGTGTACCTTTCAATGTCAAAGTGCATAAAGAGCCTGTAAAATAGAGACTAAAATACATCTTCAAATGCTGTTGCCAAATTATTATTTGATCACAAAATTTCAAGGATCAGACACTTTGAAGACAATAGTAAGTTTCTGATATCTTTGGATTTGACATCGTCGTCTGAATTCACATGTGTTATCTGTTTATGTAACATGTGAAACAAACTTTTCTGTCATTTTGTCAGCGATGAAATTTTGTCAGAGATGAACAGTCACATTACGAAACATGTAATAATTAAAATTTTTAACACAGATCGATAATTAATATTTTCCAGAAGAAGCACAATACACATCATTAAAATATGATTGATAACAATGGAAATCGAGAAGTGCAGAAGGATTTGCGTGAGTGATTACGAAACCACCACTGGCAATTGTTGATTTAATTGAAATGTTGTTAATTAAAAAGAGAAAAGGTGTGTTTTACAGGTTCAAATCAGAAAACAAAAGACTCACGTGATTATGTTTTGATGTTTTCTTATTCGAAGTTTTTATTTAAATTCCTACCAGGCTAAAGAAGAAATATCAAGAAATGTCACAGAAAGCTTAGAATGTGAAATACTCTAAATACGTAAGTAAAAGATCCGAATACTTCTCTCTTTACATTCCAAAGTGTTCAGTATACAGAAATTAATTGCTTTTCGTTAAACAATGACGAGAAAATAAAGTACAATCCGCCAATAATAAAACTGTCAGGACCTAAATCAATTTGAGTTGATGGAAAAGAAAAAAAAAAAACCAATGGATTCCGTGTTTTAAAAAAGTATTGTACTTCGAATTTCAAACGCTATGAACGACAGGCGCGAATAAATATATAATTTTGTGTCAGAAACGCACGTATAGAAAATTAATTCTTTATTGTAAATGTTAATCTGAAATTCTGGCGCATGCAATCACTAATACATATATATCAAATTGAATAACGTATATTCTGGCACGGATATTATCTCGACAAACGAGACATCACAAATTTACACCCACGCTGAAGGAATAATAACAGAGTCTGTTTATTGTTGCCAACGTTCCGCACAATTCGTTTGAAAATTGTATGAAATAGAGAATTTTATTAAACAATACGAATTTCCATTTTCTCGCGTTCTCATTCCGTTGACCTTTTGCAAAGAACTTCAGGCTATTCCGATCATTCAAGTTATGTGTTAGTTCCTTCTCTCGGAATTTAGTTTATTCATTTAGATTTGGAGTTTGTTCAGTTAGATAATGACGTTTTATTGGCAAAGGTAATACGATAATGTTTGTATTCGAGATATCTTTAAAACAGAAGTCGCTCATCGATTGTGGAGACTAATATGTGCTTTCACATAATGATTCTAGTCAAAAGAACTGTTTCGTTGGTGGCAGTAAGTTATACGAACAAATAAACCATATTATCCGTAGTATTTATGCATACATATTCATCCATTATCCATTTGTATTTATACACGGATATTTAAATCAATTGACACGCTATGTGTTTTAACTGATTTAAATATCCGTGCATAAATGTTTTATTAAGGTGCGTTTATACCAAATGAACGAATGCTCGTTCGTTCGTCACCCACTCTGATCAAATTTGTATTCACATCGTGTTCATTAACGTCATAGAACATCGTGGTGTCGTCTGTGTTAACATTAAACGCTTGGTCAAATGGCCCGTTTAAAAATTTGATTTAACGTTCTGCATTCGTTGCTATTTTTTTTTCGTTCATTTGCTTTACGTTCTTACTCTTGTAAGAACAAGAAAATGTGTAATTTTTTATCATGTCATCTAAATTTTTCTGTATTAAATTGACAATTATCTGTATTCTTTTGGCGAGAAGATCTTCATTTCATTTCGTAATTCGGTCATTTAACCGATTATGATTGGAATAGATATGAGCCGTTTATTTTAAAAGTGGCCCAAGTTCATTTGTCTTTGAATCAAGATATTAAACGGCGTTTTGATAAATTTAAAAATATTGGTAACATGGTAGTATAATGTTTTTGTGTTTCTAAGGATGTACAATTTACCAACCCAATTGTCATGATAAACATTGTTTAGAAAATAACACGTTTCTGATGACTATAAAATGAACGCAAATTTGGAACAAAGGACAAACGAGCACTCGTTCATTTGGTGCAAATACAAAGTTAGGCCAAGCCCGATGCAGACGAGCGGTTTACGACAAATGAATAATATTATCAGTAATATTCATCAGTTTTATTATCTACGTCATCCTCTAATAATGGAATATTTTGAAATTCATAAAAAATTGTCCCTCGAGTAAATAAATTGTTGGATTCCGTGTAACGGAGTCAATCACGCTTATAATTTAGAAGAGTTTATTCCTCTACAGTCGTGGTCGTGTATGAAATAGAATAATATAGAATGGTTTACAATGATTTAGAATGTCTTAGAATATGGTGAATGTCTCTTATAGCGATTTAGAATGATTTCTATAATGATTTAGAATGTTTCATGCTCTAGAATATCTCCAAAGCATGTCCTTATATATATTTGGTTATCATCGTCAAGTGGGAGGGGAAGGAGCATAGAATCTTGCCCCTATAACTATTCACAGTCCACTTTTATGTGGACTGTTGTTAGCTCATTATCAGTATTTGGACAGATTCAATATTGTCCGGGTTTGTCATCCAACAAAATAAATTCCCGAAGAACAAAATAATAAATAATAAATTCACTTTCTTGCATACCATAAATTCCAGACGACAAATTGTATTTCCTGTTGAGAGTAGCATTTTCGTCGATTCTGCTTTAGTATGCGGTCATTCATGGAAACAAACTTTTTGTATTATATGACTAAGTAAGCAACAAATTTTCCTGCAATAGGTGTCTAGAATGAACTTATTCAATTTTTCTTTATCATTTTTGAAAGTAATCATAACGTTTGGTATTCAGTAACAATGACAGCTGAACAAATACAAATACATTCAGTCAAAGAAAATCGCTCATTATGGAAATACATACATATATATTTTGTAACATATTGAGATTCATTGTAACTTGTAAATTGTATATATTTTATAACATATCGATTCATTGTAGAATTCACATAATTCATGTAACTATTAAATATCGTCAACTTACGTATTCAATTTTCATCTTGATACATGATAACTCGTAAAGCCGTAAACATAGACATCACGTTCGTGATGAACTGAAATATCAAATAGTTGTTTAAATCACTCGGTAGACAAAGACGGCGATGAAATATATCAAGAATAGAAATCATTCTAGTACCGAGCAATAATAGTTTAGTGAGAAAGCTGGAATGATACATCTGATCTGTAAGATCACCGGCGACTGAGGTATCATCATTAACAATATAAATTTTTGTACTCTCAGAGATTGATCATACCATTTCGATTCGTAAATTGCTCGCATAGCGTTTTCACTCTGATAACAGAAACGTAACTTTTGATGTTTAATCGTAACTTTTGATGTTTAATCGTAACTTTGAATTTGAAAAGACGAAATTAGGAGATGTGAAAGGACTTACTACGTATATTAAGTTGTCAGCTGGCCACGCGCACATGAACACCCCCAGCAGTACAGTAGAACACACGGAAACAAATTGAAGTTTCACAGCAAATGGTTGTCGCTGTTTGTTTGAGTAAATTTTAATAATAATAATCAGGGTTGTATATAATCCGCAACATTGCTCATGTACTCACTCCAATAAGAATGATACCGGCAAACACGCTTTCCATGCCACAAATGCTTAGCGTAATCAGAGTTGTATATCGAGCTGTATTCGTTACTTCCTTTGCATATCTACGACATGTTTAAAATATATATAATATATATAATATATATTTTTTTAATATGTAATAAGTGTAACAAGTCAATAACATTATATAAATATATTAATATTAATAATAAATATTCTTTTTCATCTTATTCTGTACAATTTCGTAATTTCAAATATTCTACAAATGCACGAAAATCTGTAGTCTAATTATAATTCATAATATAAATATGAAATGTGCGAGTATGAAAGTGCAAAAAATAAGTGCAATAATTGCCAATAATTTCACTCGCAAACTTTTGCATTTACATAGAATCGTCGCCTACCTTTTCAGAGCGTAATACTTCTTTACATGTTTTACGAACAACGCAACATTGTTGTCTGTGCGCATTTCGTTCATCAAAATCTCGAAACGTGCTGCAGCGAAGAGCATCAATAACGCGCAAAATATGTTAATACACATAGCTGACGAGCACTGGAAACCGACGAGTGATTGTTGCAAGAAAATGATGCTTCTTATGGGTTCAGAATCGACTGGGAACGGATATTCTGCCATCGTTGGGAAAGGATCGGGTATGAAAAGCGTTCCAATTAGGACGGTGGTTGCGGTACAATAAAACCAAGCTGCAGACGCCACGTAATACATGGCGTACTTGTCCACGTATTGTTGGAAGACACGTCTCTCGTGTGAATTTCCTTTCTCGCAGCAAGATTTCATCTCTTCGATTAATCGCTGAAATACGTCACTGCAGTCGCTAAATTTCGAGACGACTATCAAGCTCGGCGCAGACGAGCAAATTCGCTGCAAACTGCCAAGTTGTCGCTGCGTTTTGCAAGAATATTAGTTTGTGTTGAAGCACTTCACGTAGGAAACTAGGCGATAAATTTCTATCTATCAAAATGTATTGGTTGTTCGCAAATGAAAAGTTCGCGATGACGCATTGTATTATTTTAAAATGAGCGGGGAATAATTTCTCACAAAAAAGAATAAAAAAGAAATTTGTTGATTTGCGACTTCGTTTTCGAGATTTGTCGAGCAGATTCGAAGTTTGTTAATTCTAGACAGTACGTTATTTTACGCGCAAAAGTAAGTAGAAACTGTAGAATAAAATTATTCTTGTAGGATGTTCCGTTTTCGAGAGACTCGAGTTTGAAAATTTATCAGGTACAAGGCGAATTTTAACGCGATGTAATTTTGTTCTTTTCAAATAAAGCTTTAAAGGAAAAATTTTTATTTATTTTCGTAAGCCAATCTTGTTAATTATTCTTCTCTGTTCACGTTTATCATTAGCTAAATTCGAGGCTAGTTTGATAAATCTCCAAAGTCGATTTTCTCGCAAACGAAGCCTCAAATCAACAAATTTTACTCCATGTCTTTTTCCTTATTTCCTTTCCATGAACGTGAATCATCTCCTGCTTATTTGTACATGTTATTCCTGTATGGCGATTTGTATAAACGAGCGGTTTGTATAATTTGTTGTAATTTGGGCGCAACGCGTTTTAAACACGGAACGATAAATTAACGGAAACCATTCGCGCGAATTACAAGAGAAAGCTGTTGGAGACAGTGCAAATTTGCCGCGAACCATTCGCCTGCCTCGGGTCTTAAGGATGAAGCTTACCTGATATCGATCGTACTGACTGATACAAAAGGAAGAATGCAGAGGTATCTGTACAACAGCAAGTGCCAAAGAGACTGCCTTGCAAAATTTCACTGGATCTTCACGGTGCACGTATATCGCGTACAACAAGGGAAACAAGAGTAAAAGCGAGTTGAGGAGCAGCACGGATCTCAAAAGTTTGTAATAGAATATCCGAGATTTGGTGGCTGTCGATGGAAGTGGCCAACAATGGCTCAGTGCCACGATCGATTCGACAAAAACTATTGCCTTTTCCGGCGTAACATTTCGAAACATACTGACACGACGTCGAAACTAACTACGATAACCGTCAAACAGTCACAATGCCTCAACTTCGAGTGTAACACGTTGCCTTGAATTAATTTATGAAAATTTCATTGCAATCGATAATCAAATCGTGCGAAGATAATGATTCGGTTGCGTGTACAACCCTTTGAGAGTATTCTTGGTATAAGGGAGGTAAAATGCAAAAGTGCCTCTGTTGCAACACTAATGATAATACTATGCGTAATTATTTTTTCATGCGCGATTACTGCTATGGGAAATATTGCACGTGAAGTAAGCTGGAAATTAATAGATACCTCCTGCAGGGCATTACACTTAACATAAATTATAAATGTTATTATTAACGTTTATATTAGATACAACGATTGCAGAATCACGTTGAAACGATGATGAATTTATACCCTAGGTATAAAGACATTTGTACATGAACAAATAATTCATGTTTAGTGATTCATAAACTGTTGTGCTAGATGATACTATCGATGAAACGGAAGCTATTGTTAGTCATTACTCATTGTTAGTCTGTTATATCCAGAATTATATTCTTTTTTTTTTTCCACCTTGAGTATAGCTGCAGTCCCTGGGGATTTGAGTTTCCCTATAACCTGCATTTAACATATTAAGATTGGTATTGATTTTTTTATGGTGGTTTGTGTGAGTTTTTGATCTTGCTTTGAGTATTTGCAGGAGAAACACTTTCAAAAACCTGCAGTGACTTGGTGTGCAGATTCATGTTGGTATGTGTTTTGTTGCTGTTATCTGTTGAGTGTTGCATTGGAAGTTTTGTCCTTATTTTTTCGGTGATTTTGTCTATTTGATAATCTCCGGTGATTTGATTAGATGATTTTCGTGGTTTGGATGGTATAGGCGTTTGTAATTGAGTTATGTACGAAGTCTTTTATTGTTAATGCTAGTTGATGTAATATTTTTATGGGAGTATCATATGGTTTGTTTAGTATTGTTCGTAAAAATTTATTTTGCATCTTTTGAACTTTATTTATATGATTTTTGGCAACCGCCCAGATTTGATGTCCGTAGGTAATGACGAGTCTAACGCAGGTTTTGTATAAGTTTATCTTAATATTTGTTTTTAATTTACTATTTTTGGAGATTAATGGATATAAATGTGATGAGTGTGGGGTGTGCGAGGTTTGTGCGTTTGTGTATGGCCCAGGTAATTTTGGAATCAAGAACGACACCAAGATGGATGTGTTAGTCCATGGAATGTTTTGCCCTTCTATTGTAATGTGATTTGGCGTATAATTTCTCTTAAAGGTAATCATTTTTTTTAATTAATCTATTACAGTGTTAATATGATTTTGTAGGTATATCGTAGCTTGGTTCGGACTCCAAGAGGAGGCATAAATTGCTGTATCGTCTGCATAGATTGCTGTGTGTGTGTTTTGTGATGTTGGGAGGTCGTTGATATACATAATGAATAAGAGTGGGCCGAGAATGGATGCTTGGGACACTCCAGCAGTAACTGTTTTTTGTGAATGATTTGGTGCCATTTAGCGATACGAAGAATTTCTTATCAAATAAGTAATTTGCGATTATGTTTAAAATTGAAGTGGGGGTGTTTATATAGTGTAGTTTTTAATGAGAGCAGTGTGCCATACGGAATCGAAGGCTTTTTGGATATCAAGTAGCAAGAGTTGAGTGGTCCGGTTTTTATTTCTTTCTATTATGATGTGTTCTGTAACTCGTTGTAATTGGTGGATTGATGAGTGATTACGTCTGAAGCCAAATCGATGTGGTGCAATTATGTTGTTTTTGTCGAGATGTGTTGTGAAGTGTTGATATATGATTTTTTTCATCAGTTTGCGAAAGATGTTTAGAAGACTGGGTCAGTAGTTGGCTAGGTTTGAGGAAGGCTTTCAGTTTATGAACCGTAGTTTCACAAATAGTGATACATTCTATTCAAGTAAGTTGTGCGGATAATTAAATTACAATTCCGTATAAGTATTGTTAATTTCTCTCATCACACTCAACATAATACAAAATCATATCAAGTGTAGTTTCTCTTTCAGCACAAAGAATCATAAAATAATTTACCATTTTAATGTAACTACAAAACAGATTAGTTAAAACGAAATGTATCGTTTAGAAATATATTACATTTCAAATACATATTATCTTTATCCTCTTAACAATAATTGTTTTCGTAATGAAAATGATCAATAGATTAATGTTTGTGCTTTTCTGTAATTCCACGGTCTAACATTCTTACTGCCATAAATCAAAGTAAAAGCATACCATCTACTCGTACCTGCAACTGATGGAAAATAGTAGCAGAGCCATTCATTTGCCAAATCGATTAACTCCACAAAATAAAAAGTAGAGAAATTGATAAAATGGTATATATTCTTTTTTAAAATTTCTTCTGATATTTAAACTTAAATAAACTAATTAATTTCACAAGATAAAAGCTAGAGAAATTAATAAAATATTACATTGTACATTAATAAGATATACATTCTTTTTTAGTTCTTTACTTTTACTAATCAAATACCTTTTATTAATACTATATTATTGTACAGTAACATATTAAACGAATCTCAACTTCAAACAATAAATTTATTAAGTATTTTAATGTATACATGTTTTAGGACAATTACGATTCGATCACAGTTCTCATTGCCATGAAGTAGGACGATATTGTAGTTATGAACTATAAATCATTGTACAGAATAATTATATTAATCTTTGAGGAGAAGTTCTGAAAGTAACATGCTTACGTTTGCGAAATATTCCAAAGTAAGAGACGGTAGCAGACCACCTATTTTAATGACGAATGGTTTCTGACTTCTCTGCATCATGATAATCAAAGTACTTTTCATTTTTTTTGGCTTTCCTACCCACTGGACACCAATCATTGATTGTGAGAACTGTACACTCTGGAAATAGAATTTTGATTCAAATTTCTAAATTTTGATCAAAGAAATAATTGTCTTTTTTATTCTATGCCTTTTTTTTAAATCCCTGTATTTTATTGTAGAAAAGATATATAGAGAAAGAGCGCACACCAGATGAGATGTTCTAACGATATTAATATTGGTTGGCTTACACATTCTTGTAAATCATTTGCTGGCCAGGCGTTGATGTATATGCGGATGCAGCCAGATATCATCAAAAGAATAAACTTGCCCATTACGGTCATTGATTGATTCTGAATATCATTTAAAATTAAAAAAATATCCATTTAAAATTAACCAGTGTATATTACGAATGGCAACTACATTATGAATGGCACAGAAAGTAAAACCTGTCGAGCAGATTAGACTCACATAAATCAAGGGGAAACCCGCGCATATCACTGCGCTTCCCATCGTGGCGTTCGTTTTGAATAATAAAGTCTCAATAGTAGTATTAGTGTCCTCCACAAATCTAATCATGACACGGTCTCAATTTATTCATCTTATTCTCAGTCATTGCTTATTCTATACCTTTAAATGATAAATGCAGTACGATGCATTGCTTTCATTCCACGCAGTCAATGGACTATTAATTACATAAAAGGAGAATTCGGAAAATACTTGATCCATGTTGTTCGTTTACTAGATATTTATCGACGCGAAGTGGCAACAAGAAATATTAACGTACAGATTTCGATTTAACGAAGTTTAAATGATGCCACTGAATATGCCAGTACAATCAATCTGTCAGCAACATATAAATTAGCATTGTGTAACAACTGTACAGAGTGGCATGCGGCACGAACATTTGTATATTTATGAGAAAAAATATCCTGTTTGCGACTTAGAAGACACTTGGAAGAAATACGGGTCTAATTAACCCGGCAGTATACACGTGAAATTCACCAGATTGATAATTAGATTATAATTTTTACAACTACAAATACTTTTTCTCAGATTCTCTGGAACAAAGTTAATATTTGCGTGTGTCTATATGTATTATATGCATTGCTGTTATTTCTTTGTTTTTAATAAAGAAAACATACACGCATTCGTATATACTAAATGTGGACAATAAATGTTACTTTTTACTGGGGATGCATAAAGTATTCTCACGTGAATACTTCTAATTCGGAAGTTCACGTATGCAATGTCGAATTAATAATTTCTTACATACCTAACACATTAAAATAGATATGAATATTGGATGAAAGCTTCACAAGTAACATCATAAAGCGTGACAGTGAACGAGTAAGAGTAATATATTTTTTACTTCTATACTGTTTGTAGATGCCATTGTAAGCACACAGACAGTAAGTATTTTAGTTCTCTTAATCTTTGAATACTATAGACATTGAAACTTGTACAATTATAGTATTATTACATTATTTATTTCATTATTACACAGATGCAAATGTCCAATAAAGATCAAATTCCATGCATAATTGAAACAATAGAGAATGTATAAAAAAAATATAAAATAAAAATAAAATAAAATAAAAATAAAAAATAAGAAATAGAAATAGTGAATGAAAATTGGTCGCAGTCTCTATAGTACTTAAAGTTTAAATATTTCAGTATTTACTTTTCTTACATATAGTTTCGCAATTTGACTGGACGAAATATTCTACATTTCAAAATGAGTAAAAAAGGAAGAATAAAATTTTTTCATTAGAGCCTTCGTTTTCGAGAAAATCGAAACTTCGTGTTTGAAAATTTGACTAATTCTGCATTAGACAAGAGTGAATTATTCTATGTGCAGAAGTAAGTAAAAAATGTGGAATAAAATTTTTTTGGTTGAAAGCTCTATTTTCGAGAAAATAGAGATTAAATATATTTCTTCAAAAAAATTGCCATGTATTTTATGGAAACATTATGTTCTACATTTTTTTTTTTTTTCACGTAGAATAATCTTTTGCCGATTTTTCACTCCTTTCAGTTTTAATTAATTAATTAAATATTTGATTAATTTAATTAATTCAATATTTAAATGACTGGCTATGTTAAAATGTTTCTTGTCTATCGCTTAACGACCGGCATTACATTTTTGCAATCTGTAATACTATAGATCTACTACTGTAATTATTATGGTAATTACAGCCGCTCGTTTAAGTATTCAGTTCAAATATACTACACTTAAGAAATGTTCAATGTCTTTTTGAGAACGAGGCCTCGGACAAAATTCTATTTTTTCTTTTCGACTCATTTGCAATCACTTCCCAATCGGTTTTCCACGAGTCATAAGATATCCCGTATATTTCACTATGCCATACATAGTTTGCTGTTCAAATGCTCAGATCATATACAAGAATATCTCATTTAAATTGTTTCCTACTAGTGAAGATTATTAAATGAATCTACTTGTGACTATATTTAAATAGAAGAGAGATTTATCTTACTCTATTATTTCTTGGTGTTCCTTGATACAGCTTACCAGTACATCGAAATCGTTCACGTGTCGAAGTTTCTCTTTTAATATGTTTAATTTGGCCGCAGAGTAACTGAACAGAATGACGATCATGAAGTCTATACTGATGCAGAATGCCATTAGATAAATACAGTAAACGTGATTAATGTAGATTATGCAATATATTCCAGGCGATTCGATGGAAAATGGAAGCCATCCATCCAGTGGTAATTCTTGGGCGGAAAGGAAAGGCGTTAAACTGAACAAGATCGTACATATGATAATCGCCGATGCGGTTATTGAAAGAAATTGTTTGTAACGATCCATGTATCTTTCCATTGCTTTAATTTCATGTTCATTGGCCACTTCTATAAACGTTTTCACTTTTCCTACGAGGACCTGGATAGATTAAAGAACAAACAAAAAAAAAAACGACAAACTCTTTGATCGTTTTACTGTGGAATCTTTATCGTTTCAAATCTAAGTAACCTGCAGTTGGTCGTTATTCAGTCGACAAAGAATTAAATCGAGGATTGCCTCGATCACAGAAGTCATCTCAGAGATACTTTTCATTAATATAAATACATCACGTCGAAAGTAATATATAGCAAGTGTCAAGGATATCATCAATAAAGTCAAATTCAACATCGCGAACAACCATCGTACATTGCGAAAAATAATTTGTTTCTTACTACTATTCGGATCAGATGGCCAAGTGCACGCGAATGTTCCAAACAGTTCCACTATGTAAAGTATTTGACGACTGTTCATGTTGAACATGTTTGCTACACTGAATATTCCGCAGAAACACGGGAACGAAGGAAAACTACTTTCTATCTGACGGAAATGAAAAAGAAGAATAGCGGTAAATTATCTTTATTAATTATTCACTGGTAATGCCACTGTACATCGCACGCACCGTATCTGAGTTATAGTTTCCCAGATAAAAAATTCAGCGTTTCGTAATTTTTTTAATTTCTCGAGTAACACAGCAGTAAAAATTATAGGGAATAGTTAGCTGGTATGTGCACGATACAGATATTTACATTGGATATTCGATTGCTCCATCTTTTGCAGGTAATATTGCTTCAGCAAACAGAGCAACACAATTGTAATACTACTATAAATTTTAAATCTAAGATATTATCTAGTACAAGTTTATAAATCTTTGCAGTAAAATATACTATTGAATTTGTTGATTTAATTTATCCCAGCACAGTATTGAAATCAATAGAAGTAGAAATTAAATTATTCCGCACGTGAAAACCTTATCGGTCGATTTTCTAGTCACTCTCTAAGCTTTTAGTATTTGATATGTGTGCTCTGATTTTATAATTTAATCGACAATAACAATAATAAATTTGTTAATTTTTTAGTGATTTACATCATAGTGTAGTGATCTACATTATAGTGTAGAGCTTCATGGGTCGTCGAGCCGCTATTACTGTACCCAGGCTTGCGCCTATAACCAGCAAATGTGGATGTATATTACTACGAACAGATAATGGTTTTGGAAAAAATATCATTCATTTTTCATTGGATCGGAACCAACGCAAGACTCATTGATAACTTACGAGGAATTTTATTCTCAGGAATTCTGCATAGATAACTCGTGAATACACAAGGAACCTAGTTTCAAATTATATTAACGGTAGGTAAAATCGAATTTATCATGCAGTGGTAACGTAAAATGATGATTTGTCCGTGACTCGCCTGTGGCGCCACTTAAACCGTAGCGCCATTATAGCACATAATTATCGACCTGGAAAAAATAAAAGTATTTCTTTACTTTTTCACGGACGAGACTTGAAGTGAACATAAAAGTTATTATTCCAGTTTATTGTTGTATTCAACTTATTGTTAGTTATAAAAAATAACAGAGAAAGAACATTTTTCTTATAATGAAGAAGTTAACGATAGTTCCAAACAGTGCTTATATTGCAGAAATTTCGTAAGATACAGTAGAAGTTAATTTGAAGAATAAAATCACATTCAGTTGTAAAGAAGCACTATTTTGTTATGTTATATTCGTAAGTTACTTCATAATTTATATTATATTATATTATATTTTATTATATTTATTAAATTAATAAGATTTATCTGTGTTTGATTCAGAATTTTTTAATTTCTTGCTTCGAGTTAACTTTCGCGCGCGTACTGGATTTAGGTTAGTTAAAGATTACAACGCCAACAGTGAAATAGGCAATATACTTCCTACGATTCTCGAACGTAATCGATATTTTTCACGATCGATTTTTCAGTGGGAGGAATGGCGGAAGGAAGCACATCTCGTCTCTGTAGAGAAGAAATTATTATTCAGAAGAATCATCCAGAAAGAAGTATCATTCATTGGTTATCAGGTAAAAATTTAAGTCAATTATTAGATTTTTGTTTGTGTTTGTGTAAATTTTTAAATTAAAACTTGTATTTTTAGTTTGAATTCATCAAAATTTGCTAGGATTCAATTCTAACCAAAGTTATAACTTTACACTTATGTTATAACATTGTAAGAATGACTGACTTAGTCAATGTCCTCGTATATTCAATAGATGGTAAGTTACCTTCTTTCACTTTTATCGGTTCTCGATTCATAGGAAAATCTCTGAGGATAAATTCCTTTAAACTTGGGTTGCTTCTAAATTGTTTTGTTTTGTTTACAAATTTTCTATAATATTCATTGCTCTTATCTTCTAAGAATCTTATAGTGTTTGAAAAGCTAAGAATGTAAGTATTCTTCTTCACATTGTATTCTTTATAGTTTGCTTTCCATTGAAATGTACTCTAAAATTACTACAAAATAGAATCAGTTTAAATTATTAGAGTTATGGTTTTTATCATTGTTAAAACTTAAATTTTCACGAATATCCTTGTGTCTTTAGAAACACAAATTTAATGTTTTATGCTCTTTAGGAAATTTTTCATTTCTTTCATATTCATTATGGGATTTTATGTCCTTTTAGATCAGAGTTCTATTTTATTTTTTATTCCCAGATAACATTTCGTGCGAAATGCACGCATATTGGATTTAGTTAAAAAGTGCAGTGCCAGTGTATTGTATGAAATGCAGAATATACTTTCTACGATTCTCGAACATAATCGATATTTTTCACGATTGATTTTTAAGTGGAAGGCTGAACGAAGGATACTTCATCTGTGAAAGAAGTATCATCAAGAACTTCTCAGGTAAAAATTCAAATCAATAACTGTTAGATTTGCGGTCGTATTGTGAATTTTTAAGATAAAATTTGTACTTTCGGCTACATTCATCGAAATATGCCAGATTACCAAAAACAGTGAATAATTTGTAGTTTCTTAAAATAAAATTTAACCAAATAATTATTACATATAATTTTCAACATTAAATTAAATTTAATCAGGCTATGTTAAAAGTTTATAATTTTATATCAAAATTTAATTTCAATTTCTAACAGTACAAATATTGTGACTTTGTAATAACACTATATATATAATATGCTTTTACTTTTGTTATAACATTT